>NW_020954591.1:31707536-31811746 GCF_900497805.2 Vombatus ursinus | reverse complement strand
TCTTTCTTTCTTTCTTTCTTTCTTTCTTTCTTTCTTTCTTTCTTTCTCTCTTTCTCTCTTTCTCTCTTTCTCTTTCTCTCTTTCTCTCTTTATTTCCCAGGCTGTGAGAAATGCAATGGTCACAGTCACTCCTGATTGGCACAGAAGCCTTCACTTGCTTTGTTGACTCATACTGTTTGACCCTTCCTAGAGAAATCTTGTGCCACTCCTACCCTCCAGGATTCCCCATACTGGGGCTGAGCAGTCGATAAGCTTATTCCATTCCAGTTCTGAACTCCTAAGCTTGAGGGATCTATAGCTTCAACCTCTCCACTCTCAGGGCTTGTAAGTGTATACCAACACACCCATCTATAGCTTCTCTTTCCAAATGGAGAGTAGAACAATTGAAGTCTATATACCCATGAAACAAATGAATTAATGATAATCTGGGGAGAAGAGTTGATAACATTAGAATTAGAATATTATGGTCTTAAGGTTCTTTATCTTTTCTTGAGCTTGGTGAAGAGTACTACCTAATGAAAAATCTAATAATAATATACAATGGTGATTAACTGAAGATTCATTACCATGTAATTTCAGAGGGAAGACCTCTGAGATATCTCCTATACACCCAGAAGATTTTATTTGCTACAAGAAGTGATTATAATTTATGAGACTCATGACAATTTTGTTATATGGTCATATCAGAGGGCACTTTGAATAGTGCCCATTTCATCTGATGTCTGTCACAAACTTTTCTATAAACCTTTAAGTTTTTTCATACACTAATTTACAATACGCATTTTAACTCAGCCCAACAGCTTTCACATGCTGTAAATAATTCATCAGTCAATCATTAAGTCAATAAGCATTTATTAAGCATCTACTATGCACTAGCCATTGTGCTTAGTGCTACAGGTGCTGAGTTATGGTACATTGAGACCATTTTTCTCTGAGCTAGTATTTGTCCTTTGCAGAGAAGAACTAGTCAGCAACCGTAATATCTGCTCCCAATTCAGAATTCTGCTATTATCAAAAGATAATTTTCAAATTATCTATATATACATGTGTATACTCACTGTCAGGAACATGATATATGATATCAAAATGTTGACATTAACTTCCATAAGCCTCACACCAAATCAGCCTTACACTTAAAATTCATAGTCATGGCACAGACTTCTTGAACATCCTGGGCATGAACGCCTCCAAATCTCCAAATTGTCAGAGGGCTAATGGGGAGAATAGAAATCGTCTCTCCTTCAGCCAAAAACTTTGGGTGTAGGAAAGATTATAGATAGCCATGGAAGAGTTTGCATCTCATGGCCAAGTAGTAAAGCCATGAGGTACTCATTAGACTATACTTAGCTCATTCAGGGACAGACTTTTTTTGGGGGGGGGCAATTGGGGTTAAGTGACTTGCCCTGGGTCACATAGCTAGTAAGTGATCAAATGTTTGGTCTGAGGCCTGATTTGAACTCAGGTCCTCCTGACTTGTGAAATATTGCCGACAGCTTTAAGGAAACTGATTCCTAGTTCTGAGGCATTTACTGATACAGCTGGTATTTGGCTAGCCTGACACATGAGAAGGGAAGTATTACAGATGCCATTACTTCATTTATATCTCTCTGAATTGATAGCTGTCCCACTCATATGCCACCTTTGTAAAGAAGAAAAGGACCCATATGATCACAAATATTTATAATGGCTCTTTTAATGGAGGCAAAGAACTGGAAAACTGAGGGGTTGTTCATCGACTAGGGAATGACTGAACCAATTATGACATGTGAATGAAATGGAATACATTTGTACTGAAGGAAATGATGCAAGGGACAATTTCAGAGAAACTTGGGAAGACATGGTAAAGTAAGCAAAACCGGAACAATTTATATAACAACAAGACTGTAAAGACAAACAACTTTGAAATATTTAAGAACTCTGATTAATGCAGTGGCCAGCAATGATTCCAGAGCACTGATGATGAAAAATGTTGCCCACCTTCTCCTTGCCCCATCCCTCCACATTTGCAAGAAGGTCTCTATTCTCCTACTTCGGGGGGCTGGAGAGAGATTAGGAACGGGCTCCGCTAGGTGCCCAGATTCCCTCAAGAGCTGTTGCTGTCTCCCAACAAAGCTGCTGGTTCTCCATCTTCTGTAGCTCCACTTCAGCTGCCAATCCCTGCACCTGGTAATAGGGGTGAGGGCCCAAGGGGTTTCACTGATGTTGCAGCCTCTGTGTCTCCTCCTTAGTCCATCAGAGCCATTTTGTCAATTCTAAACAGTTCCATAACTGTTCTTGTTTACTTTGGCCCTGGAGGCTCTCTACATGGTAGAACTCATATGCTCCCAAGAAGACTCTTTGGAGGAACTTGCCCTATGTCTTCCCTCGACCATCAACGTCCCCAGTTCCCCCACTTCTTCCTCCTCCCAGCCAGAACCCCTGTGGGGCATCCTCTGGGAGTTACTCAAGTATGGTTTCTCCAGGACAGGGTTGTCTCCATCAGGAATTGAGTGGTATTGCAAGGTGCTGCAGCCTGACCCAAGCATCTTGATCCCTGGATGCCCATTGGCTCTGTTGCTTATCTCTCTGCTGCTTCTCTGCCCATTTCAGATCTAGGTAGGGCTGTCAGCCTTGTCTTTTGAGTTTTGACGACTGCCACCTATGTGAAACCCAGTGCCTTAGCAGAGTCATTCCCTGGGCTCTCAATTCTAGCCACTGCTGCCATTGCTAGTCTTTGCTGGTTCTTTCCACTGCAATGGGCTGTCCATCCCAGGGGTCAGAAGGCTCAGATGGTGCAGAATATATAAACATGACCCCTACTTAGTTTGTACTTGTCACATGTGTTTGAACTACTCTTCCTTTTATTTTTATTGTTATTGTTGGCGTTATATGCAATGCTATCTTTCCTTTGTCCTCAGAAATCTCATCAAACTCTACCAAATTCTGTTTAAACCTGATTGCTTTCCTCAGGCACAATAATTCTGAAGTCAAAAAGCTCACTCAGGGCAACAACCCCAGACTGGATATAGGAGGAGAGAATGTCTCTCTCATTCAGTTCAAGAAGTGATCTCTGGGCTATTACAGCTTTAATTTTTTAAAGCTCTGCTTTTTTTTTTCTCACAAGAAGCTTTTTACTTTACCCTCTCTCTTCCATCTTCCTACTCCATTCTTCTTATTCCCAGGGTATATGTCTATTTATACCCAGATGCGCTGGCATGGAGGTATTCACCGAAAGACCGTAACCTAGATAATAAGTGTTGGTTGCAGATTATTCAAATACGTCTTCTTTTATTTCTCCAGAGATTACTTAGGACTCTTCTCAGCTGCTGTTCAGTTCCTTGTGCAATCATTGCCAGTGAGAGGGTGAAATGGCAATGCATTAAATTTTTTTAATAAAAAATAGAAATGAATGATGATTCCCATAGCAACATTTCCAAAAAAGGGGATCGAGGGGTGGACTTTAATGGCCAGAGGAAGCCCAGTAGTAAGATAGCTAATGACTAGGTAGAAGGGCATGCTGCTTGTTCTTCCCTCACAAAATTATAAAGTAGCTTTTGCCATCATCAGGCACTGGACTTTCTGGAATGGAGGAATAAATAAGGGCCGTTCCATACTATTTTAAGGAAATCTTGTTGCACTCAGACCTTGGATGTGGGGAAGGTCTCATAACTTCATAAATGGGTTTAAAAATAGGCAAAATGGAGGTGAGATGAAACAGGAGGGATAGTGTTACATCCAGACAAAAGAGGTTGTCTGACCTGTTGGACCAAATTCAGCAAAAACTGGTAGGTTAGAAACTCAGAGTTCTCCTCTCACTTTGGTTATCATCCTTTCTGTGGGATCTGGAAAAAGTATATTTCTTAGCTTTTGAAATGGATTTAATGATGACTCGCTTTAAAGACATATTGTTGGGAATATCCAGCTTCTAACTTGCGTTCATTCCTTCACTGTCCTTGCTATATTTTCTGCTTTCAGCTATTTTCAGTCTCATAGATTTACTTTCTTCCTTCTTCACTTCCCTGGAACTATCTTTCAGTTCTTAGTGACCTTCAAGTGATATAATCAATGTTTCCCAATGAAGAAAACACCAGAAGTGATAACTGTTTCAAAGGATAGTTTGGAGGCATAGTTAATATCAGGCCTGAAATTTTGACAGGTCATTTGGGGCTTTGACCTAGGTCCCTGAAATTTATAGAATACTGACAGCATTTTCAGCAGATCAGCAAGATGGAAACAACTATGTTTATCACATAGTTAGGAAAAAAAAACTATTTAAAATAGACATCATATGGCTTCCAAACCCCAACCCTTTGAATTTCAACTAAGTTCTCACTATGATGAGAAAATCATTTTATTCTTCCCTAATTGATTCACTATTCCACTCTCTAGAACTCTCTATAGTTATTCCAAACTTTCTCTTTATTTCTCAATCCTCCCAAAGTACCTTACTGCTTCTTCCCTCACTCCCCCACCCAGTAGACCATCTAGCCTCATACTTTGCTGAGAAAATAGTGACCTTTCACTCTGAACTCCATCTTCTTCCCTATTCTACAATTCAAAATACCTTGATAGTATCCTTATTATTCTTTTTATTACTCAAGTCTCTGATGACTCTGTATCTTGCCAAGGCCAAATTCTTTACTTTTATCTTTGATCCTACACCCTTATACAATTTTTAATAGCTTCAATAATCTACCTATACTGGCTCCTTCTCTGATGTCTGCAAACATGTCCAGTCTCCTCTATCTTTCAAAACTTTCCTTGACCATAATACCTCCTAAAGCCATAATTCTATATCTTCTCTCATTTTCAGTTCCAGGTGTGTGTGTGAGTGTGTGTGTGTGTTTGTGTGTGTGTGTTGGGGCGGTTGGGGCAAAAGGGGAGAGAAAAGAAAAAAAATAAAATGCTGTTTCTCTATTTCTATTGCTTGTCTCCACTTCTATTTTTTCTTACTTACTTCTTGACCTCCTTGTAATCTGACTCCCAACCCCTCAATTGAAACTGCCACATCCAAGATTACCAATAAGCTCTCACTCACCAAATTCAATGGCCTCTCTCAGCCATTATTTTTTATTAACCCATTCAGCATTTGACACAATTATCTCTCTTCTCCACCTTGATATTCTCTCATCTCTGTTTTCATGACAATAATTTATCTTGCTTCTCCATTTATTTGTCTGGCTATACTTCTTTTGGTTCCTTTTGTCCATCATCATTCATGTCTCACCCCCCAAACTTGGGTATTCACCAAAATTCTGTCTAGAACCCTCTTCACTATATGTACCCTCTCTCTGGGTGATCTCAGTACCTTCAGTAGGTTCAATTATTATATACTGAGAATGCCAACCTGATTTACATACTAGCCCTCCTAATCTCTCCTGAGCTCCAGTCTGGAATCACTGACACTTACTGCATGTTATCATTTGGGATGTCTTATACTCAAACTCAACATAACCAAAACTAACCTCTTTATTTCCTCCTTAAAGTCTTCTCTGCTTCCTATATTTCCTATTTCTTTTGAGGGCACCACAATTCTTTCAGTTATTTAATTGACAATTTCAGAGCCATCTTAACCTTCTCTCAACCCTACGGAACATATCCAATCATGTCAAGTATTGTTCATTTTGCCTCTATGGCATTTCTTATATATATCTTCTTCTCTTCACTCACACAGCCACCATTCTAGTGCAAGCTCTCACTGTCTTTTTTTTTACTGAACTGTTGAAATAACCTTATAATTCACCACCCTCAATTCATCCAATACACAGCTACCAAACTGATTTTTCTAATGTAAAAGAGGGCTTTGAGTTTTGCTAAACAATCTGATGATAGAGTATAAAGGAACTACCTGAACATACCTAACAACAAAGTGTGAAGTTCCTTAAGCAACCTGATGGAATTATAGGGTCATTGGATAGAAGCAACTGATGTACATAGACAACTTTATACAATTAGCTAGCAGGTCAGCCTTGCCTCTTGTAGCCTAGATAAAAGCAAGTTGATTCTATTCTAATGTGAATTTTGAGAGAAGAATTTATTCTATACCTTTACTCTTTTGTCTCTTGGGGGTATACAAAAAGGAGAAAGGGGATTTTCTCTCCTAACCCTACCAGCAATGGCATCTTGCAATGTAAGTAAATGGTAGGAGTGGAATCCATGAGTGGAATCAAGTGTAGAGTGGCTAGTGTTGAGATGCTTGCTCTGGAGATGGCCAACCTCAGACCAAGACTCTTCATGGTGTTTGGGTATGAATTCCAGTGCTTTCTGACAGTTTGGCAGAATTCTAGGCCAATATTTCATTTAGGAGATTATAGCCAAGCATGATAGCTACATACTCAGCCACAGCCCAGAGTAGACCAAAAAGTAATTTATACAGAATAGATTTCGTGGCCTAGCAGCACAAAGTGAGTAGCAGCACAAAGACATCAAGAGAAGGCATTAGGAAACCTTGTGTTACCACGTACTTTGACTCCATGTGTTCCCTGCATAAGCGCACCTCTACTTACAAATTCTATTTGTGTCCACTTGTCCAAGTGATGCTTTGTGTATGTTTATGTGACCCAGGCTTGTGGGAGATGGGTTATTTCTTCTGTTCTTACCATATCATGTGAGTAAATGTTTTTTTGTTTGTCTGTTTGTTTTTGCTTTGAGCTAATTATATCCTTCAACTGACTAGAGACAAAACAAATCCATGGGTGAGGGGTTGTGAGGTATAATGAGTTTAGAAATTTGGACTTGAACTGTACCTTGAACCTGAATATAGTCATCCAAGTACTAGTACTAGGGTGGGTGTTAGCCCAGCAGGAGGCTACACTAACGTGCAGTTTGCTTTCCTCGAATGAGATAATATTTGTAAAAAGCACTTAGCATAGTATATGGCACAAAGAAGGTGCTATATAAATACTTATTCCCTTGTCTTCCCCCGCTCAAGAGCCCCTCACTCCCTTAGTCACAGACTAATGTCCGGCATATCATGTTCTTCATAGTCTCACCCCAATTTATCTTTCCGGGCTGATTCCACTTTGCTCCCCTCATCCACTCTACATTACAACTGAACAAGACTGTGTGCTATTCCATCTGGGTGACATGCCATCACTCATCTCTGTACTTAAGCATAGTCTGTCCCTGGGATATCTCCTTCCTCACCTCCATGTCTTGGAATCCCTAGCCTCTCTCAAAGTTCAGCTCAAGTGCCGGCTTCCCTGCAAGGCCCTTGGTGATTTCCCAGGTACTTTAAACCCCACCCTTCAATGTTACTTTTCATTTCCTTTCTGCATATTTTATGGTTACTTTTGTGTATGCATGTTATTTCTCCCCAATAAACAGGGAATTTTTTATTTTTGTCTTTGTATCCCCAGTATCTAGCACAATTTCTGGAACACAATAGAGAATTGCTAAATATTTGCCAAATAATAACAGCTATAATAACTAGAATTTATGTAGTGCTTTAAGATTTGCACAGTATTTTACAGATGTTATTCTGTTTGATTCTCACAACACTCTTGTGAGTTGACTGCTATTATTAGCTCCATTTTGCAGATGAGGGAAAAAGACCGGGAGGTCGAGTAACTCCCCCAGTTTCACACAGCTAGTAAGTCTCTGCCACCTAGAATGTCAAATGAATGAATTTCATGCTACTTGTTCTAAGAATGTTTTGTGCCGCTTTCCCTAGGCTTCAAGCTTCTATTTATGACCCTGGCTAATAGGCTGTATCACTAAATCAGGATTTAAAAGGATCACAACAGGCTGGAATAATGGGTCTAAACTAACACAGTAAAACTTCATAAAGATTAAATGTATGGTCCTAAACTTTTCAAAGGGTCAGATCTACAAAAAATTGTTAACTGAGGTGTTGTGTTGAGAGATGAAGGGGAGGGGAATGGGAAACTGAGAGAGAGACAGGGAGGGGAAGGGGGAAATGGATGGAAATAGAATGAGAGAGAGAAAAAGAGATTGAAATGGGAATAAGTAGATGAGTAAATACACAAAATTAGAAAGTTGCCATAATAGCTAGTGTGAACCTAGACTGCATAATAGAACCATAGTGTCTATAACAAGGACATGCTAATACCATCGCACTCAATACTATTCAGGCCAGGTCCAGTAGTATATTCAGTTCTGCGTGCCACCTATGGAGAGGAATGTTGCTAAGCTAGATGTCCGTGGTGAAGAGTGACCAGAAAGGTGACTCTGGAAGCCATATCAAATGAGGGATTTGTGAAGTAATTGTAGATGTTTAGCCTGGAGAGAATAAGATTTCAGGCAGAACATGATTACTGTCTTTAAATATATGAGAAGTTATGAAATGGAAGAAGAATTAGCTCAGTTCTGTTAAGCTCCAGGGGGAAGAACCAATGGATGAAAATTATAGTGAGACAGAATAAGGAATAACTTTATTACAATTAGATAGAATGATAGTAGAATGTAGTTGCTTGTAACTAAGTGGAACGAACTTGCTTGTAAGAGAGTGGATTTCCAGTCAATGAAATCATTCACACAGACACTGGATGACCAGTTCTTCAGGATGTTGCCCCAAAGATTTCTGTTTTGAGTGTAAAGTGAGACTGGAGAGATTCAAACACCCCTCCCAAGGCTCAGATTCTATGTCTATGGATTCTAGTTTTTATCATTAACTTGCTGCATACCCCAGGGCAATGGTCTTCATCACCTTACTGCTCCTCAATCTCTCCATCCGTGAAACGGGAATCTCAGAATTAGTCTCTATCATTATAGCCTTTACTGCTTTTCAAAAGCAAAATGTCATGTAAATGACAAGTAATAATTAACATTAGGCTTTAAGCTGTTTACCTTAAAACTAAGCACACTTTAGAGGACTCTGGGCCATCTCTCCTTGGGGTAGGGAAGATAGAAAGAATAATGAGAGAACATTCTGCACTCTTCAGGCACATTGGCACTTTTCAATTATTTATACAATTTAATCCCATTGATAAAGCACCTTCTCCAAAGAACACCCCCAGGTTCTCTGCACAACAGAGCACAGCAGAAAGCAATATAGGGAAAATGGTAGTTATGGTCTGTGCTTATGGGAGCTTGTCTGACCTTCCTAGAGACCCAGGGTATTAAACAGGCAGTTTGCTTGGCTAATAATAACCATGCTCAGGACTTGTCACCTTCAAAGAACTTTAATTAATCCACATAACACCCTGGTGAGCTACAGAAGGTAAGTGTTATTATCCCCATTTTATATGAGGCAAAATGCAGGCACAAACAGAGATGGAAAATGACTTACTCAAGATAACGGTAGTAAAGTTTAGCACCCAGGGATACCTTAGCTGGCATCTCTTCCTAATGGCACAGATTCTAAAGTGATGTAACTAGGGCAAAGCAAGTGGGGGTGGCTATTTCAGTGCCCAGTGTAGAATAGAAAGAGGAAGGAAAGATGAAGGGCTCAGCTACGATTCAAATGGCAGAGAGGTTTGGGAGTCAATAATCCAGTGACACAGAAAATTCCAGGAGGTAGAGATGAGGTGCCATATAGAAGAAGGGTAGTTTTGAATGATATAGTATAGGTTTGCTTTCACCACCCCCGCCCCACACAATTGATAAGTCATATTAGTTAGTTTTCAGGAAACAAAACAATGCTGATCCTTTGGGATATTTAAATGTCAAGTTATAGATTTCTTAGAAATATAGAATCTCAGATTTGTAAGAGACTCCAGAGGGCATATTATTCAACATGTACCTGAACCTAGGCAGGCAGGGAGAACCTGTGGCCTCGAGGCCACAAGTGGCCCTCTAGGTCCTCAAGTGCGGCCCTTTGATAGAATCCAAACAGGTCACACTTGAGGACCTAGGGGACTACATGTGACTTAAAGGCCAAAAGTTCCCCACCCCGGTAGGCTTTTATCTTTGTGACCACCCAGCCTCTATTAGAAGACAGGTAGTGATGAGAAAATCATTGTTCCCTCAGGTCTCCTTTTTTTTCTTGCTTCTCCAGTAGATGCTAAACAAATGTTGAATTGATAAGTGTTTTTTTTTTCTTTACTCATTTACATAGACTACTGGAAGTCAAGTCAGGAAGACCTGAGTTCAAATCCAGTCTCAGATACTTATTAACTGAGTTCCTCTGGTTATTACAGTTTCCTCATCTGTAAAATGAGGATAATAATAACAGTACTGAACTCCCAAGGTTGTTGTAAGCATAAAATGAGCTAGTATTTATAAAGCATTTTACAAACATTAAAGTATTATGTAAATACTAGCTATTTTTATTATTGTTGTTGTCATTATTATCTTAACCAACTTTTATTAATCATTCTGTATTTTTAAGCAAGGAAAGACAGCTAAATTAAGGCACATTTAGGAGCATGATTATTTAATTTCAGATAGAAAGTCCTAGGATCTCGAGACTAATCCTTGCTTTCAACCCTGATATACCTCCAACTACTATTGATTTTCTCCTTTTAACATGTCTGTAAGTTTGAGTTCTTATTAAATTCAAGTTCTGATTTTGAGGCTCCTGTTTATTCCCTCTGGAAAAGGGAGTAAGAGAAGGGTTGGTTGGTGATTTTGATCACTACCCAAACATGGCCTCAGTAAGTAATCTATGGTGTTTAGAGCACTATAATTGTTAGTGTTTTTACAGAAAGTATTTTGAAAGGCGATTAAAGTTCCCTGGAAATCCAGAGTGAGCAATCGTGAACCCTAAGAATGTTCATGTCCTATTGCCTTAGAGAGCATGAACACTATCTTTCACCTCTAACTCTCTATTTCACTTTTAATGAGCTATGTTTCCTTAGTGACAGATTACTATGAGATGCTTGTAAGCTAGTTACCACCACTTTGAATGAGGAACCTTAAAGTTAACCATCTGGCTTGATCTCTAACATTTCTATTTGACAAAAGCTGAAGCATACTTGCTGGATTGATAAGCAGAGTAAAAGAAAAAAAAAGGTAAGGGTGTTTGTAACCTTTTTTTTTCTCTCCACAAAGGCACTACTCAGAAAGACTTCTGTTCAAACAAACCAATTGGATGTTTCAGGGAGGCAAGTAGAAATTGGGAAAGTCAGAGCAAGGATAGGTCCCTTTCCTCCCATGATGGAAAGTCTCAAAAAACTCTTACAGAAGGAAAAAATAATGGGCCTCTTGAACTTCCAAACTCTTCTTCCCATTAACCTTCTATTCCAAATTAATACCCCCCAAAAAATGATCTTTAGCCATTTAGATATCATGTAGTGTGCTGTTCAGACCCATGTCATGCATTTATCATATACTATGATTATTTTAGGGCAACTAGGTAGTTCAGTGGATAGAGTGGTTGGCCTGGAGTCAGGAAGGCTCATCTTCCTGAATTTAAATCTGGCCTAAGACAGTTATTAGTTGTATGACCCTGGCAGTCATTTCACCTTGTTTGCCTCAGTTTCCTCATCTGTCAAATGAGCTGAAGAAGGAAATGACAAAACACTTTAGTATCTTTGCCAAGAAAACCACAACTGGGTTCATGAAGGGACACGAATGAAAATGACTGAACAACAACAATGGTTATTTTGGAATGTGCCACATTCATCTACCAGATGTAATTACTGTGATGGCAAGGATCATGTCTTCTTTCAATTTTATTTCCTCTTCATTCTTATCATAGAACTCTGTACACAGTAGGTGCTCTTTATATATAACTACTGTGTCACTGCTACTACCTGTGTCACTTAGGACCAGGCAAACCTGTGCTTTCTCAAAGATATTCTGTATTAAGTAGAAAGGCTTTAAAGTAGGGGTAACATGATGGAGACTCAGTGGCTCCACTGAAAAGGGAAATTAGATTCTGAGCAGCAGACATTTTCACAGCATCAAGGTTTGCCTGATTTTCTCACTTTATTCCTTGTACTTTGGCCTTCATTCCAGAACAACCTCTCACTGAGGGGACTAAACCATTTTGACGAGACTGCAGGGACCATCTAATCCACTCCCTTTATTTTACAGATTAAGAAACTGAAACCCTGGAAAATAAAATGACTAGTCCTAAGTGACACGGGTGGTAATCATCAGAGGTGGGATTTTATTGCAAGTCTTCTGACTCCAGAGTGGGTGTTTTTGTTTTGTTTTGGTTTGGTTTTGGTTTTTTTTTTTCCCCCTCTCCATGGTACTTTGCTGACTCCTTTGGTAAGTGCATCCCTAGAAAGAAGGCTTTAAAAAAAAAAGTTTGAATGACTCTGTTAACTTAATAATAATAAATAATAATCATAATAGCCACCAATTCAAGCATGCTCCCTTTGATTCCTTGCTCCCTTTGTGGCACTCACTTTTAATTTTGGTAACTGTGTTTCTCCCAGTTCTGATGCTGTCTGTCATTTGGACTTCATGTTGTCCTCTATTGGGTCAATTTGGTATCCTGACTCTGACCTTGAGTGAGTCCTAGGACTGCATTGATTACTTATCACACTATTGTCTGGCATCTTGACTATAAACCTAGAGTATTAAACAGGCAGTTTGCTGGGATAATAAGAATCATGTTCCTTTCCTTGGCCCCTTCCTTAAGACTTTCATCATTGGCTCTGGTCTCCATTTGAATTTCTAGTTTTTACTCTAAGAAAAACTGTTTTGAATCATGACAACTAGTCAGAAACACCTCTGCTTAGTATTTGTTTATTATGACTTAACCTATTTGAGGTGCTATCTGCAGCCAATTAAAAGGAATTCTTACTTTCTAGGAACTTAGACTTTCAAGACAGATTCTGAGGATCCAGATGAATATATAGAGAAAATAACAATAGGTAACATTTATAAGATATTTTACATTTTTTATAATCACTCCATAAGGTAGGTGGTACAAATATGATCATGCCAATTTTACTGATGAGGAAACTGAGTATCAGAGAGGGTAAGTGACCTTTGAAGCTATTACTTTAATCCACATCTTGTTTCAAGTCCAGTGTGTTTCCTTCTAGCTCATACTCCCTTTAAAATGTAATGATTTGCAGACACACAAACAATTTCACAAGGAATGAACTTCAAGCTTACACAGGCAAATGTTTATTGACTCTTACCTCCAATACTTTATTCTTAATTTAACATTTTTTGGTTACATTTAAGTTCCAAACTGTCTTCCTCCCTCCCTCCCCGCCCCACACTAGAGAAGGACACCCTCTCTCTCTCTCTCTCTCTCTCTCTCTCTCTCTCTCTCTCTCTCTCACACACACACACACACACACACACACACACACACCACTGTACAATGCAAACTTCTATTTATCAGTTTTTCAGTTCTTTCTCTGGAGGTGGATAGCATCTTCCTTCATACCCCATTTAAAATAACTGTGGCGCAGTAGATAGAGCACTGGCCCTGGAGTCAGGAGGACCTGAGTTCAAATCTGACCTCAGACACATGATACTCACTAGCTGTTGACCCTGGGCAAGTCACTCAACCCTGATTGCCTAGCCAAAAATGAACAATATATACATACATATCTATCTATCTATCTATCTATCTATCTATCTATCTATCTGTATATTTGGGGCAGCTAGGTGGCACAGTGGATAGAGCACTGGCTCTGGAGTCAAGAGGACCTGAGTTCAAATTTGGACTCTGACACATAACATTCACTAGCTCTGGGCAAGTCACTTAACCCCAATTGCCTCACAAATAAATAAATAAATAAATAAAATAACTGTGGACAGTATAAAATACGTGGGAGTATAACTGCCAGGAATTACATGCACCTTCAATACTTTAGTCACTTGACTCTGATACATTTACAGCATGCACACATATACACACTGACAAAACACATGTAGGCAATCTGGTATAGTACAAAGGACCATAAACTTAGCACCAGAAGTGTTCACATTATAACTCTACCATTTTTAACTGTCCTGTATATATTGGTCAAGTCACAAGCCCTCTGCATTCTAGTTTCCTCATCTGTGAACTCGGGGGATTCTCATGCTTGTGTTGTCTACATCACAGGATGCCGAAGGAGGTAGTATTTCTAAAGATCATTTTGAGCCTTCCAGGTGTTATATAAATACAGAAATATGAGTTGCCACAAATCTGTATTTACACTTCACATAACCCCAATGTAAGGGCATTGACTGGGTGGTGAGTATTTGGTTTGTATTGCAGGGGGTCAAAGGGGAAGGGAGAGAATAATGAAAGTTTCCTGTTTAGGTGCCCTTGAGTTGAGTGAAGTCATCACTTTGCTTCTTTCTCCTTAGCCTCAGGATGAACCACAATGGATGCAATGAAGGGATGAGTACAGCTTACTGTCAACTGTGAGAAATCGGGTTCAGGGAACTGGAGCGGATGAGGGAAAGCACAGGCGTTCTGAGTGGAAATGCTTCCCTGGGAAGCAAGGAGGCAGAGTAGGTTTGCCTTGGCAGGTTGTTTTTCACTTTAACACACTGATTTCCTGAATGCAGCATCCATTGTTGTCTCTGCAAATGGGTGGAGTAAGTGGGAATTGGTCTTCCTTATTCTGGTCATCACATAAGTACAGAGTCTTTCTAAGAGAAGTCACACAGGGTTACAGATTTAGAGCCCAAAGGGAACTGAGGGCTCACCTAGCCCAGGGAAGGAGAACCTGCGGCCTCCAGGTCACATATGACCCTCTAAGTGCTCAAGTGTGGCCCTTTGACTGAATCCAAACTTCACAGAACAAATCCCCTTTAACAAAAGGATTTGTTCTGTAAAACTTGGGCTCAGTCAAATGGTCACACCCAAGGACCTAGAAGACTACATGTGGCCTCAAGGCTGCAGGTTCCCCACCCCTGGTAGCCCAACCCACTTATTTTGCAAAAGACATAACTGAATACCCATAAAAAATAAATTACTTTCCAAAGTCATATAGAAACTAATTCAGGAGTTGAATCCAATGGTACTCTGACTCCAACTCTGCTACTTTGTCTAAGGCAAGAGGAACTTGGAGAGTCATGCTACTAAGGCAGTTTTCCATAGAAGGAGAGAGGCTTCATTTTAATAGTTCTAGTCTCATTCTGAAAAGTGGAGAGGAAATCTGAGGTCCCTTTTAGAGAGAGACCTCCTCCTCAAAAATTTTCCAACATGGAAATTTCTCCCTTCATTCATAACCTGCTCCCAAACGTATCACCCATTAGTCAATTCTACTTGAAAGCAGAATCAAACTGGTGCTCAGAGGCTTCCCCAGCAAACTGCAACGAACTATTGTTGTCTCTTTTCTTTCTGCAGTACCATCTCCCTGGGGATTGGTTATAAATTCCTAGGATTCTAGGTGAAATATCCATTGCCAAAGCCCTCCAAATTCTATTTTCTTTCTGCAAAAAGAGTCAAAGAAGACTGAAGAATTTCTTTATCATCACAAAATCCGGGCTGGATCAAAGGCACATACATTTCTCACAAGGCTGAGTTCATCTGAGGAACTTGCTATTGCAGAAGGCTTCATTTCAGACTGGGATTAGACATTGTTGTGAGTGATGGCAGTGTAGAAGAAGAAGAAAGAGCAGAGACCATCAGTTCTCAGGCCCCAAGGCATTTGCTGTCTTCTCCAAGGAAAGGTTTCCTGTGATATCAGATCATAAGAAAATTATGAAGGATTAGGAAAAAAGGTTGATTTGGTTGGAAACCTTGATCATTTACCTTCCTAAGCCAGAGGTTACAGGTGTCTGATTCTTTTGAGGAAAGCAAAGGATAGATTTGTAAAAAGCCCATTTTATAATTCTATCACAGTGGGGAAAGGAAGAATATAGAAAAAGAAGATATTGGCTGAAATGCCAATGTAATCAAATGAACATTTATTAGGGACCCACCATGTGCAAAGTACTGTGCCTCAAATCTGGGGCTACAACAGCTCCTTGCATTCAAATGTATGGATGCACCACAGATAACAGTGATTCATGAGAGAACTAGATAAAAACAAAGAGAAGTCCAGGCAAATCACCTTATGAAATTGGAAGAAGGGAGAATACTTTCACTCAGGTAGGTCTGGGAAATCTTGATGGAGAAGGTGGGCAGGGCATCAAAGAAAGGGAGGGACTTTGTTAGAAAGTGATGTGGAATTGAAAATCATATGAAATGGTGTGAGCAAAGTCAGAGAGATGAGAAAGGTCAAGATAAGAACAAGGAACAGAGAGTTGTTCAGTTTGGTGGGAATGTAAAATGCATGAAGGGGAATAGTTTGAATTGTGAAAAGATAAAATTTAGTTGCTGAAAGGGATCCGGATCTTAGTAGCCATCTCTTCCAATTCATACTTAAAAGGAATCCCCATTATGACATACCAGAGAAATGGTCATCTAGTTGCTGCTGAAAGACCTCCAAGGGCCCAGTCCCAGAACCTACCATCTCCCTAGGCAGGATATTTTATTTTGGGATAGCTCAAATCATCAGAAAGTTTTGTGTGTTTGTTTTGTTTTGCTTTTCATTACCAAGCCTAAATTTGCCTCTTTGTGATTTTTACTCATTGCTCATAATCTTGCCCTCGGGGACAAAAAGAACAAATCTAATCCCTCTTGAACACGACAGCCTTTCTGATCAGGTAAGGCATGTAAGAAAGAAATAAATTTTGCAGCAGAAAAGATTTGAGTTAGATGTTAAGGAAAACTTCCTGAGTCTCAAGATAGCCAGTCTTTGATAGCTAGGACAGTCAGATTTGAGTTAGATGTTACAGAAAACTTCCTGAGTCTCAGGATAACCAGTCTTACCAAGATTTTTTTTTTTAAGAAAAGGAGGTAGAGCTCCTTGTACCTTGATATTTTGTGGCCTAATGTTTTTGAAAAGGATTCAGAAAGGAACTTGGATAATAATATTAGTATTCTATTCTTCTGGATCAGAATTTGAGAATGGGAGCACTAATTCTAGAGGGAGGAAAAAGCTTATCTTGTACTCCTCTCATTCCAGCTTGGGCTCTGAGAAGTCAGAGAGCTATCAAAAATTTCATTTGCAGCTTTTCCATCATAGAGTACGTGCAGAAGCTTCTAAAATAAAGATAGAGCCCCCAAGACTCCATTACTCTGCTTCCAAAATCCCTGTGACCTCAGTGGCCCGCAGGCTGTTGATCACTGGGAGCTGAAGTAACCCAATAATGTAGGCATCTTAACCATTTTAGGAGAGTGAAAGCCATTTAACCCCCAAAGTAATGGCTGCAGCATCTGTCTGGGAAGGAAATAAATTGGTTTTAACTTTCAAGGTTTGGGCTACAGAGGGAAATAAAGAGGCAAAATGGAAAGGCAAAATTGTTAAGCATCTCACAGATCTAACTTTCAGCTGTGTCTGTCTCCAGATAGAAGAAGCTTTTGCAAAGAGCAAATCTAATTATGTTCAAAGAAAGCTCCCTAGTAGACATAGGGGAGAAGCAGAAAGATGTTACAGGCCTATACTCTGCTCAGACACAGAAGGGGGTGTGAGGAGCTCCAGAAAGGATTAGGAAGCTGATCTGCTGTTAGATACTGATGAGTCACAGAGGTGAGCATGGCCTCTACAAGCTCAACATATCCCTGGTACCAACAGGGTCTTCAGTGACAGGGGTTGGAGCTGGATACATGTCACATTTCTTAACTAGCTTGATGAGATCAAGAAATAGCCCACTGAGAACCATGGTTTATACTTGCTTTTACTTCTCACCTGTATTGGAGACCAAAGACATATATGTTGGGAATGGATAGGAGATGGGCTTCCTGACCCATGTATGGTGTTGACCTCTTGTGTCCTTTGTTTGGAGGACATGAAGAAAGGAGAACCAGGAGTGGAAGAAAGTGGCAGCTGGAGGTTTCTACTCACATGCTAGAACAGTTCACCGCATGGAGTTCACCATTGCTACATTGTTATAGTTCAGTCATTTCAATCATGTCCACCTCCTCATGACCCCATTTGGGATTTTCTTGGCAAAGATACCAGAGTTGTCTGTCATTTCCTTCTCCAGCTCATTTTAGAGATGAGGAATTTGGACAAACAATTAAGTGACTTGCTCAAGGTCACACAGGTAGTAAGTTTTTGAGTCCAGATTTGAACCCAGAAGATGAGTCTTCCTGACTCCAGGTCCAGCACTCTATCCACTGTGCCACCTAACTGCCCCATTCTCTACATATTCTGCTATAATAAACAATGGAACTCAAAAATGACAGTGTTTTGGGCTTAGGTTGAAGTTTGGTAAATTCTAGGTTCAATTCCAGGCTTGTGCTTGGAATTGAAAAGGAAATGCCTCCCTCTTTTGTGATATATTATGATTGTGCAGAGACAGAAGGCAATGGTTCAGATTAATGTTCTAAGTGCATGACAATTTTAATTTGCATTTAATAAGACAATTACTATTATTAATATTAATACCACTTGTGGGACACTAGTTATTTATAAAGCATTCTACAAACTCTAGCCCCTAAATACAAAAAGAATTAATGAGCAAACATCAATTATAAAGTTGTTCATAGACTCATAGGCTCATAGATCTAGAGGTGGAAGACATGTCAGAAGGCATGTAGTCTGACCCCCTGAATTACTACGTGACAAGAATGAGAGGCAGGAAGAGGCTTAGCTAAGGTCATACAGCTTGGATGAGTCAAAGGAAGGGTTGCATACAGGTCAAAACAAAAGGTTAGAAGGTTAGAAGCTCCATCCTTGGAGCTCCTTTTCTGGACTCTGCTAAAGTCTCTCCAGGTTTCATGGTTCCCTCACCTGTAAAGCAAGAATTATAAATCCTTGAAGAAGATTATGAAGATTAGCTTCAGCTCCAGTAATAAGAAAGGACAGTATTAAGGCACTGCTACATATTCATAGAGCTGGACAGTACAGCTAAAAATATTACTTTCCAAAAATTTGATTTGTGATCATCACTGAATCCATATGTACTCATTAAATGCCATCGAATACATTTTTAATAATGAGGTAGAGTTTGACAAATGACCTGTCTGAGCTGAACAAAGAGATTTAACGTGGCAGATCTCACAGAGCAGGGAAAGACCTGGAGAGCATTAAAATCCCATTTGTTAAAGTATATTGTATTGTGTTCAGCATGTCCATTTTAAGCCTGGCTCCTTATGAAATCACTCTCACTGGGCCATAGTCTTCTAACTTGCCCCACAGTTGAGCAAAGAGTGAGAAGGCTGGAGGTTAATATGACCTTCATGGAATGTCCAACCCCAGACCTAAATGAAAAGTTTTCCTTGGAGAATATTTGCTTGTTTCTTTGAACAAACACCTTTGAAGAAAGTTCTTTCTTTGGTATTTTAGATCAGAGTCTGGTCCAGAAACTGAACATCTATAGACAAGGAGGTGGGAACTCTTTTTTTTTTTTTTTTGTCTGTTATGGGAGCTTGCACACAGAAGCATAGAAATGGTAATTTCTATAGAGCATCCTTATTTACACACTACCTTAAGAGTTTGCAAAGTGTTTCATACATATTATTTCATTTAATCCTCACAATAACCCTATGAGATAGGTACTATTATTATCTCCATTTCATAGACAGAGAAAGTGAGGCAAAGTTAAGTTAAGAGCCTAGTGCCCAGTGCTGCATAGCTTAGTGTCTAAGGATGGATTAGAACACAAGAACTTCCTGGATCCAAATTTGCCATTCTATTCCACCAACACCACCCAGCCGCTTCTAGCTATCTGGGCTTCAGTTTCTTCATCAATATTCTGAGGTAGTTGGATAATAGTGTATGATCTCTGAGGCTTCTTCCAGCTCTAAAATATACTGAAATTCAGTCTTACTTTACCAACTTATCCACTTGGAGATGAAACTTATTGTGAATTTTTATTGGCAATATTGAGTCATGGACTGGCTTCCCCTGGACTCTCAGAATATTTCCAGAGTTCCTTATCCCTCCGGGAATTGGCATATGCACAAGACATTGAATGACATTTAGCCTAAAGCATGATTAATAAGTCACATCTACCCAGAAATAAATAAATGACATAGTTTATTCCCAGGCCAAATACAGTTCAATATTCTCATTTTGAAGAAACTGAGGTCCGGAAAGATGATGTTATTTACTAATGACTATTTGCCAGTAAATGGGTATGAGTGGTAGCCTAGTACCTTCTCTGTTGTAAACATTAATAAATGATTACATAAGAAAATGGTATAGTCTCTATATTGAAAAGAACATTAAATTTGAAACTAGAGGACCTGGGTTCAAGTCTTAGCCCTTCTATTTACTAGCACTCTATGCCCCAGTTTCCCCTACTATAAAATAAGGAGGAGTTTGGACCCCATAACCTTGAAGGTCCCATTTATCTCTAAATCTACAACCCTATCATCCTATCAGGGCAACTAGGAGGTACAACGGATAGAGTGCCAGGCCTGGAGTCAGGAAGACTCATCTTAAGAAATCATCTAGGCTACCTAACTCTGTCTACAGATGAAGGAAATGAGGCCAAGGGAGAGGGTTAGTGGTGAAGTGACTTGACCAAGGTCATAGAGTCATTCTGTTGTTGTTCAGTCATGTCTGACTCTTCGTGACCTCATTTGAAGTTTTCTTGGCAGAGATAGTGAATTTAGTGCTTTGCCATTTCCTTTTCCAGCTCTTTTTACAGATGAGGAAATTGTAGCAAACAGGGTTAAGTGACTTGCCCAGCGTCATGCAGCCAGTGAGTGTCTAAGACCGGATTTGAAGTCAGGAAGATGAATCTTCTTAAGCCAAATTTCTGCTAACTCAGGTAGCTGGTACCACACCGAATCCAAGTCTGACCTTACTTACTACCTGCTTGATGTTGGTCAAGCCACTTAACCTCATTTGCCTCAGTTCCCTCCACTATAAAATGAAGATAATAATAGCATCTACCTTGCAGGGTGGTTATAAGGATCAAATGAGATAATATTTGTAAAGCACTTAGCACAATACCTAGCACATAGTAGGCACCATGTAAATGTTTATCTTTTCCTTCCCTCCCCTTGCAGCTCTGAAATCCTGTTAAATCCAAGCTCATGAAATGAATTGTTGAGAATTTTATGTATGAAGTATTGGCTTTAGTTTCCACATCCATAAAGTGAAGAATTTGGAGTAGGTAACTTCTAGATTCTAGGATCCTATGAAATGCTCTAAAATTCCAACCTAATTATGTTGGGAGAAGAGCAGAGAGACTTGACAATTTTAATGTTTGATAGAAAAAGCAAGATTCTTGGGCAAGATGCTATTGAACTTAGGGCATCTACTGACTGCCCTGAGTTTGGGGACTGAGTCACTTAATCTCACTCTGCTCATGGCAACTTCCTGCTGAGTCATCTACTGAGTCATCAATAGTTGTGATTTATGCTGGTGGAGAGAGTTCCTAACATACAAGAAATCACAGAAAATTTTGACTTTTCACATATTTGCATTTTCACCTAAGGAAATGGCAGTATGTTAACACTGATTATCATTTGGTTAAATAGTCATTTAGTGGCCTGTCATCAGATGTGAGTTTTAGTTTCCAGTCCCTTTTCCTCAGCCAAATCTCTTCCCTTTCCTGGATCTCACTTTCCTTATAATAACAAAGAACTCCTGTCTATTGGGAAATTAAAGGCACTTTCATCACAACAGCAAAGACAGATACTAGTCCCTTACAAAGGGGTTATCTCCCTGATCCATGGCCATAATCTGCTCCAGAAGCCAAGGAGACCCTGAGAAGGTACTAGATAGCCACTCTGTTCTGGGGTGGGGGGTGGAGGGGCAGAATCAAGATTGGTTTGCTTGCCAAGCACAAAAGGTTTTGAGAGTGGGAGACCACGCCTCTAGGTGAACTATACTTTCCCTTAGGGAAAGAAATCTTACGCCTCAAAAGGAATTGGAATGTTTATTTTAATCCAGCAATGTGAGTGAGAATGTTGTTTTATTCTTGATTAAATTTTTCACTTTTTTTTTTAAGCTCTGCAGGTAAGGAGCATTTGGAGGCCTAGCAGACTCGGAAACTGATTGCTAGGCTACCTTCTCTATTCCTTTCACTCTTTTTTCTTTTTCCTGCTTCCTGGATTCCTTATTTCTACTCAAATAGGAAAGACAAGTAAAAGGTGATTTCAATTATAGGAATGAAGTTGTCTGGCCAAGATGCTTATCTAAAAGGATGGTTATCACTGGAGGTTCTGGAATCTGTGGTTTTCAAAATTTTCCCAGGGGCTTCCGGACTGTTCAACTTAGCAATGGCTCATGGTAAAACCCTAAGGCTTTTAATAATTGATATCTCAGAGACCTGGCAGCATTTGCATAAGCAGACCCATATTCTTTTATAGAAGTTAACAAAACTCTGAGAACATTTGTGATCGGGTAAAACATGGGCAGTAAATTAATTAGCAGGCAGAGTCATTTAGTGGTTAAGCACTGTACTGATAGGAGAAGTGGACCTCAGTCCTAGCCCTGCCACTAATTCTTCCACTTGGGCAAGGAATCATAAAAAGAATCAATGGTGTCATTAGGTGAGAGAGAAAATCAAGTAAATGTTAGAAGAGTAAGAGGAGACAATGCTACTTGGTCATTCTGTACTGAGGGTTATTAGAGTAGCTAATACTTAAACCAAAATAAGCAACAGAGAAGAGGTCTGTTATCTTCTGGGTACATATACCTAGGACAGAACTGAAAAGTCCCCAAGACTTATGACAGACCTGCTCATTATTTCCCATTTCTGGTAACTCACAACACTACAAGATACTACAAGAAGCAATCTAGAAAATATCACTAAGAATTATGAAGCCTTGAGCAAGAAACTAATCATCTTAGGAATACAGGAGGTATTTTCTTAACTATTGCCAATCAAAGGCAAGAGCTGCAGAAAAGAAAGGAAGGTCTGAGAAGTGTATGGATTGTTAGGAAGGGGTATCTGAACTTAACATATGGATTTCTGGGCACTATGGATTAAAACAGAATAATCATGAACTCTAGGTAAGGATTGAGAGCACCTAACCAGGACAGCAGCCTCTTGGAAATAAAATAAAATGTCAATCACATAACCCAGATTTGGAGGGACAGATACATAATACAAAGAATCAAAAACCTTGAATTTTCCCTCTACTACTAAAGGGAGGTATTTGTAGTACAGTTCTCATTGGAAGAGAAATTTTCTCTTTAGCAGCTCCAAGTATACTTTCCATCTGAGTGTGTTGCCCCAAACCCTCAGAGCAGTATTATAAGCCTAGAGATTTGTACAGCTGTGTGTGTGTGTGTGTGTGTGTGTGAGAGAGAGAGAGAGAGAGAGAGAGAGAGAGAGAAGATGGGGGATGCCCCATAAGGACCATATAGTGCCTTCATGCTCACTTTGTGATATATTTTCTGAGGATATCTCCTATTTCTGTCTTGGTACATAATATACTTCAATGACAATATTGCCTCTGTTTTCTAGTTTCATGGATTTTTGTCCTTTTTTTCTATATTCTACTTCCCTCACACTGACCCTTACATGTCCTCATATGAGTGTATTTTTTGAAACACAACCCTATATGCTCCTCCCCATCCCATTAGCTTTTACCTAGCTGGTTCCTTTGAATATACTTGTCATCAACTTATTTATACTCAATTATACTTTTTAACTTTACATCCCAGTATTGTATCAGAATATCTCATTCACCTTGTTTATTAACCATATTTTAAGTATTTCGGTATTGACAGCTAAGGCCATGGGTTTTGTCGATGGCTCTTTTCTCAGATTTTGTCTCCTGGGAATTTCTGTGTATCTCTACTACAATTATCCTTCCTAGACTGTAGCTGCTGCTGCTGCTGCTGCTACACAACAGACATAGACATATACACAAACACAAACAGAAAAGTTAATGTTTTCTTTGTTTACCTTAATAATTTCATGCCTCAAAGGAGGCAGAACCAACAAATGGAATCACCATTTAGGAACTAATTTTCCCCACCTAGGAAGAACCAGTTGCTGAGGTAGAAATGATGGAAAGCTTTGGACTAAGTGACCACTTTGCCTTAGAATTTGTCATAAAGAAGATAAAGAAATCCAGGCAAAGTATCACATGTAAACTAGATTTTTGAAAAACAGATTTCAAAGAGAAAGGGGAGCTGGGATCTAATAATTTATTTTATAATGGAACTATATTTTATAAAGGAAGATAGTCAAGAAAGGATAGAAACCTCTGAGGACACAATGACAAAAAAAAATCCATTGAAGAGGAAAAGGAAGAGTTGTATAAAGCAGAGGTATCAAACATGTTGCAGGAGAGTTGCATTAGATATGGTTTTCTATGTCAATATGCAGCCCACGGGGATCCTTACACATGGTTTAGAATGGTTTAATGGTTCTATTTCTATTTGAGTTTTAAACCCCTGGTCTAAAGAACCTGATGTTGATTCATAACTTGTCAAATAAACATGTATTAACTAGGCTTATTATGGGTTAGGTACTATGCTGATTTCTGGGGATTAAAAAAGGCAAAAATAATTATTTCCCTGAAGGAGCTAACATTCTAGTGGAAGAGACAAAATGTAAATAATTAGGTATGCACAAAATATGTATAGAATAGATTCAAGGTGATCTTAGAGGGGAAGGTAGCTGGGGGATAGGGAATAGCTCACTTCAACAGATGAACTGTAAGCTTGAGTCTTGAAAGAAGTCAGGAAAGAAGGTAAAGAGGCAGAGGTAAAGAAAGAGGGCCATTCTATACATGAGGGAAATCTAGAACAAAGGCACAGAGATGAGAGATGGAGCATTATGTGTGGGGAACACCAAGTAAGCCAATATTGCTGGATTGTATACTAGATGGATAGGTCTAAAATGTAAAAAGATAGGAAATAGAGGAAAGGTCCATGGTATGATGAAATTTATGTGCCGAACAGAAGTCTTCATCTTTGATCTTAGAGATAATGGGATACCACTGTAGTTTGTTGAGTAGGGAGTGGAAATGACAAGTGAGAATTATAACTTAGAAACAAAAATAAGTTTGGTGGATGAGTGGAAGGTGGATTGGAGAGGGGAGAGCTTGAAGAAGGGAGACTGAATAGAAAGCTACTTCAGTAGTCTAGGTGAGAGCTGTTCATGGCTTACCATGGTAGGTTTGTGAGTGAGAATAAGAGAATATATATAAAAGATCTTGTAAATGTAGAAATTATGAGATTTTTAATGGATTACAGATGTGAGGAGCAGAGAGAGTGAAGAGTTGAGGACAGTGTTGAGGTGACAACTTGGTGAGAAGGGGAGACTGAAGATGCCCTCAACAGTAATAGGGAAGTTAACAAGGGAGTTTTGAGGGAAAAATAATGAGTTCTGTCTTTAACATGTTTAGTTTGAGATGCCTATATGATACTCAGTGAGTTATAAAAAGGCAATAGTTCACGAAAGAGACTGGGTCTGGATATATAAATATGTAGATCTTATGCATATAAAATGATAATTTAACCCAAGGGAACTGATAATATCATGAACCAATTTAGATTTCAAAAAGAAATATAGGATGAAAGAACTAGGTATGTTTAGTCTAGAGAAGATGATATTTGGGGAGATAGGGATGGTGAGAGATAGAGATCATGGTAGCTCTCTTCAGGTATTTGAAGAGCTATCACATGAAGAAGGAAATGACATGAACATTTTACATACATAGAAAAATGCACAAGAATGGAGAAAAGGCTGACTTCAGAGTCAGGAAGAGTTGGGGTCAAATCTCTTCTTCACACTGGCATTGTGACCCTGTTTTATTGGGCAAAAGAAGGCAGAACCTGGATCAGTGTAATAGAAAGAGCAAGGTGAAAAATTTAGGCCTCGAGTCAAGAATATATTTCAAACAGCTGAACAAAAGTGGGAAGGGCTACCTCAAGAGGTAGTAGGCTATAACTCCTTCGAAGTCTTCAAGCCTGGGTCCTGGATGACCACTCGTCAGGTATGTTTTAAAATGCTTCATGGATGAGTTCAACTGGATGGCTTCTGAGGTCCTTTCCAACTCTTGAATTTTGCGATTATCTGATTCTGTGAAGATATGTACTGAAGATAGAAGTGAGGACAAGTAATAGATGATGAATACAGAAAGGCTGCATAATCCTGTGAGAACAGTATCAAAAGCACTGAAGCTAAAAATAAACTAAACCTTATTAGGAATGATAAGATTAAATAACAGTGAGTGGGGGTGTCAGAATAGCTTTATTGACAAAAAAGAAGAAGATTTAGGAAGAAGCAGAATTATCGCTCAGAGTGGCTGGGACAATGATAAAGGATAGCAGATAGAAAATCATTGAATAGAGCAAAAAAAGAGTGCTGGATTTGGAATCAGGGGAGAAACATGGTTTATAATCCCACTTAGATTAGATGGGAAGGCGGGGATGGGTATGTATTGCAGTTAAACTAGCCCTCATTGAATCAGAGCTAGACATTATCTATATACCAACTCTTTAAGGCCCAAGTAATCAAAATGATAATCTAATTAATTCATTATAAATACACCAAAGACCTGGGACTGAATTCATGTGGGCACTTCTTTTCCATTGAGGGAAATTTCAACCCTCCCCACATGACAGCCTGTGACTTCATGACTTTTTGCAGTCAAAATGCTCACTGCCTGCTTCAAGCCTCTTGTGATAAATTCAGTCTAATCTAATCAATCAACAAACATCTATTAAACACTTGTTCAGTCATCTCAGTCATGTCCAACCCTCTGTGACCCCATTTGGGGTTTTCTTGGCAAAGATACTGGAGTGGTTTGCTGTTTGTTCTTCAGCTCATTTTTTTTAAAGATAAGGAAACTGAGGCAAGCAATGCTAAGTGACTTACCCAAGGTCACACAACTAGTAAGTGTCTGAGGCCAAATTTGAGCTCAATTCTTCCTGACTCCAGGCCCAACTCTCTATCCATTGAGCCACTTAGTTGCCCCTTTATTAAATACTGACCATGAGTAAAACACTCTGCTAGATGCATTCATATCCTGCTTCTGACAATACTAATTGTGCAAATGTCAACAAGTTGCTTAACCTCTCATTGCCCTTCCTAGGCAGGGCTAGGATATTTAAACCCTTTAAGAATGTGTTATAAATTAGTTGCTGTTCCATATTAGTAGGTGGAGGTTCTATACTGGTATTTCCTTGAATTAATGAAATGAGGGTTGGAGGTCCAGAACTCATCCATTTAATTAAGCCCTAGAAATACTGCCCATTTAAGATATGCATGTTCACATGAGATAACTATGTAAGGGGATTTTTAACACTTTTATGTACCATGGACCTCTTTGGCTATCTAGTGAACCATGTGAATGAACCCCTTCTCAAAATAAAGTTTTTAAAAATATAAGATAAAAACAGAAGATTACAAAGGAAATCCCTTGTTCTAAAACATAGTCATAAAAACATGTTTTTTTAATCAAGTTTATATACTATATGATGGGCTAAGCATATAAACAGTCAGCCCAAAGGGAGACATTGATAGATATCTTTGGAATCTTGCCCACTCCTTTCCAAGGGAGACTGATTCCTGCCTTGATGGGAGAATTAAAGAGTGCCACTAGACTAGTTGCTCTTTTCTCTGAGAGAGGGGGCACTGGGCCAGGGGAAAAAAAACAAATAAACAAACCCAACAACATATATACATATGTATTTGTATATCTACATACATATATATGGGGCACAGTTGGTTCAAAACATAAAGCCACTAGCTTCTCTGGTTACTATTCCTTAAGGGGGGTCTCCCAAGCTTATATCCACAGATTTGACTCCTCACCAAATGCTACTTTCGCACAACACCATTATAAATAGAAAATAGCGAATGAACTAGTAATCCAAGCAGATAGCAAACAAAAATCAAGGAAAGTCTGCAGATTAGAATATGCTGGAAAATGCACAAGGGCAAATGAAGTTTTCAGATGGGAGCAAGCTGAAACCTTGCTCAACTATGAGATAGGAGGCCCAGATTTCACACAGGGAGGCAAGCTGGAGATCAATGACATGTGGAGGAGTTAGCTTCCTTACATATCTGAAGAGATTCTTTTTTCTTTCTTTCCTTTCTGCTCCTTGAGACAGATCCCAAAGAAAGTCAGGAACCACAAGTGTTTCTTGAAGAAGAAAAGATTGTCTCCCTTCTCTAAAACTCTGACCAACTCTACCCCTCAAGCAGCCAGAATCATCTATCAGAATTCTTTTCACTAATTAGGAGACTCTCATATAAATTGCCCTGGACATGGGTGAAAATCTGGCTAAGAGACAAAATAAAAACCACTGCACTAGAAATTAATACTGAACTCTTGCCTTCCTCCAGCCTTTTTCCTTATCTATCTGGGAGCTAAGCCACTTCCCACAGTCTCTCCCCCATGGCTTTACCCATCAGCCATCTTTACCCAACCTCAGACTAAGGCTTTCCCTGGATCTGTTAGCTAAGCCTTTTGGCTAATATAGCAGGGAAACAGACAACCAAATCCTTTCCTGTAGTCTCTTCACTACATTGCCATATGGGTATCAATCTCCCCTTTCTTCTTTGTATATTGTCCTTCTCATTTAGAATATAAGTACCTTAAAGTCAGAGAGTGTCTTGTTTTCTTCCCAGCACTTACTACAGTGCCTGACACAAAGAAAGTATTTATTTTTAACAAATGTTTTGTCTGTCTATCAAAATAGTTTGTTCTTATACTGTTTATATTTTGTTGGAGTTATACAACATGTTCATAACGGGTTCTGAGTCACTATTTTTTTTTTCGTATATGAACTCAAGGGCCTCAGAAATTTCCACGTAAGGAAAAAAATTTGTGAAATTTCAGATAGTATGACTACACTGTTCCTCTCTAGGCCAGTGAGAAGACAGGGAAACAGTTGTGCCCTGGGGATGCAATAGGGAAGGATAGGAGAAGGAAGGAAAGCTATATTCTGGTCTCAAGGATTGGTTCACCTATCCCAGAAGTGGGGAACCCTCAGCCTTGGGGCCACATGTGGCCCTCTAGGTCCTCAAGTGCAGCCCTTTGACTGAATCCACACTTTGTGAGGACTTAGAGGGCCACCTGTGGCCTCGAGACCAAGGGTTCACCACCCCTGGATCCCCTTACTTTCCCCCTTGAGATTCTGACTTTCTTATCACCATGCCAGCTATGAGAACAACCAGTAGCTGTACTTGGAAACAGACTTTCAGATCACCGTGCAGGTGAAGGGCTGCTGACTTTAAGACAGATTCTGAGGCTTCCATATGAACAGCAGAACAGCCAGCATTACAGCTGCTGCTGCTGCTGCTGCTGCTAGTGCAACCAGAGACTTCGCAAACCAGACAGATAAGTGGGACAACCTGAGAACAGCCCTGTGGAAGTGGCCTACATCTTGCAACAGAAATTGAGACTAAAGCCTCAAGGAGGGAGGATGTCATTTTTCCTGTGTGCAATAAATTTTGTGATCCCAGTGTGTTGAAAGCCTCAGTTCTGAGAATGTGTGAGAGACATACATGCCTGGAAAAAGATGCATCTACATATGGAGTGAGGGCTTGAGAGCTACGCACGGAGTTGCAGATTTTATACCTTGGATAATATTCCCTCTCTTTATCTGGATTAATTCCAGACTAGAACAAACAGGGGTTCAACAAAACTACTTATTGCCCTCTGGTGGCTAGTGGGAATATTACAGCCTTTAAGAAGTCTGTACCATGAATATATCAGAAAGGGATTAAGGAGGTTAATGAGCTGGTATTTTAAGGAAGGTGACACCTGGTAGGACACTCAGATATCACATTTCCCTACTGGTTAATTAATACTATTGCAGGATGCCTTTCTGTAAGTTTAAGAAAGTATCACATGAACTAATCTGGAATGCTTATTCTTCAGGAGGTCTTCAAGTGTTATATGAGGGATACCTGTTGTTCAGTTGTTTTCAGATGTGTCTGAGTTTTTGTGACCCCATTTGGGGTTTTCTTGGCAAAGATAACTGGAGTGGTTTGCCATTTCCTTCTCCAGCTCATTTTACAAATGAAGAAATTGAGGCAAACAAGATTAAGTAACTTGCCCAGGGTCACACTGCTAGTGAACCTCTGAGGCTGGATTTGAACTCAGAAGGTGAGTTTTCCTGAGTCCAGGCCCAGCACTCTATCCACTGTGCTACCTAGCTAGGGGATACGCAGGTGTGAAATTATGTAAATTATTATTGCAGGAGCAGGGAGAGAACACTACCAGCTGGGATGATCATGAAAACCTTTTCATAGAATCATGGACTTGGAGTCTGAAAAGGCCGTATCCACCATCTATTTATCTATCTATCTATCTATCTATCTATCTATCTATCTATCTATCCTAATCCTATCATTTTGCAGATGAGTGTGTGGCCTGTGAGCTGAGTGTTGAAGGAAACTAGAGTCAGAGGTCTGGAAGGAATACATTTCAGATGTGAGAGAGAGCCATGGAAAGGCAGAAAGGTAGAAGACAGACTGCCTAATTCTGGGAACAGGAAGTGGGCTAATTTGTCTGGATTGTACAGGGTTTGAAGGTGAGAGATGCAGTCTCTTAACTAGGCCAATCCTTTGACTACAAATGAACATTCCATTTCTGGGCCCATAGAAAAGAGTACAGAAGAAAAATAGGGGAAAAAACAGAATCAGAATCAGAAGAATTGGGTGCAAATCTTAGCGATGACGCTTACTTCTTATGTGATCACAGGAAAGTCACTTCCCTTTTCTGGGTCTCGTTTTTCTCACTCGTAAAACGAATGTGATGAGCTATAATCGTAATCATGACTTATTTAGCACTTTAAGGTTTGCAAAATGGTTTACATGTTATCTTATTTGATTCCCACATCGAATGTTTGAGGTAGGTGCTATTATTACGCCCATTTTGTAGATGAAGAAAGTAAGTTATGTAACTCGCCCAAGGTCACGCAGGCAGGATTCAAATTCAGGTCTTCCCCACTCTATGCCTGGCACTCGATTTAATGCACCATCTAGATGTTCTCTAAGGTCTCTTCTAGGTCTAAGCCTGTGATCCTAACCAAAGCATTTCCAACATGGTTGTTGTTGTTCAGTTGTGGCTGACTCTTTGTGACCCCATTTGGGGTTTTCTTTTCTTTTCTTTTCTTTTTTTTTTGGTGAGGCGATTGGGGTTAAGTGACTTGCCCAAGGTCACATAGCTAGTACGTGTCAAGTGTTTGGTCTGAGGCCGGATTTGAACTCAGGTCCTCCTGACTTCAGGGTTGGTGCTCTATCCCCATTTGAGGTTTTCTTGGCAAAGATAACTGGAGTGGTTTTCCATTTCCTTCTCCAGCTCATTTTATAGATGAGGAAACTGAGGCAAACAAGATTAAGTGACTTGCCCAGGGTCACACTGCTAGTAAGTATCTGAGGCTGGATTTGAACTCGGGAAGTCACCAGGCACTGTGTTCTATCCATTGTACCACCTAGCTGCTCCAATCTGGTAGAGCCTTTCAGGCCTTACACTATTGTGAAGAGTGCTTTGATACCCTTCCCTCCCCTCATCTTCAGTAGAGGTATAACAATCTGTATTGGGCTATATAATTTGCAAATCACCCTGTGTCTATTATAACATTTGATCCTTCTAAGAACCCTTTGAAATAGGTTGAAGACATTATTTTTGCTTTTTAGTAGTTGAGTAGTAGTAGTTGAGAAAACTTCCTTTCTATCTAGTATCACACAGCCTCTCACACAGTAGTTGCTTAATAAGTGCTTGTCTTGACTTGATGCAGTAGTTGCTTAATAAATGCTTCTTGTCTTGACTGATACGACTTGACTTGATTTAAACGTGACCCACCATTTGTGTTGCTACATGCCTTGAGCAGCCTCCTAGAGACCTTTGATTCAGGTCAGAGAGGATAACCATTGTCATGGCAGGGCGATATTTTAAAACATCATATTCAAAATAGGTGACTTTTTTTTTTGGTGATCTCTGATCTATTGGGTTTAAAGCAGAATGTCACAGAATCTTAGGATTAAGAGCTGCAAAGGAATTTAGAGATCTCATCACCCCTCCCCTCATTACCTCTGACCCTAGGGGATTGGAAGTTTGGGTTCACTGCTTCACGGATTGGTGGAAGGAGAGAGAAAGGAGAAAACAGACGAGGAAAGAAGGCTGACTCACATTATGGACACTCCTGATTATTTGAAGTGAAAACCTTATTTCTCTGGGATCTCTTCCCTCTGGCTGGGCTTCTGATTGTCTCTCCCCCACCCCCCTTCCTTTCTGTCAGAAGCCTCTTGGCACTGTAGTTAAAAGGCGATCTAAGCTTTGAGCCACTCTGGGAGTAAAAACAAGGAAACATTTTAGTATCAAAGGCAAATCCCAGCATCCCTCTGTCCTTTATTAATCTTCTTTCTTTGCCTGCCTTGTATGGAAAAGAGCTGTGAAAACTTTGAGTTATCTCTGGTAGCTTATGCTCACAAGTGGTCAAGTCAGGAGGCAGAACTGCTTCTTCCCTCCTGAACTATGTTTCTCACCTCCACAAGAATTTTTCTGGGAAGGATATCCAAATGTACACAGAAGTTTAAAGGGCTGTGCTTGGTTTGCATATAATTTCCATGTGATTTGCGTATGTCTGCCTGGACTATGAAATCTAATCGCAGACAATTTTGCTGTTAAGGTTTTATTATGACCATCCTGGAATTTTTTTTGGTCATCATTGGGCCTGATTTTTCTCCGGTGTGGCCTTTTCCCCTTACCTGCTGTTAAGTCGCAATAGACAGAAAAGGGTCTTCGGGGGCATTTTCCAAAGGAAAACACTCACATATTTGTCGCCTGCCTACTGCAGGCTGATGGAGTTTCTTAAAAGGCCTGGCGCAGTTTGGGGGTCCTGGGTCCAATTCAATAGAGGTTAAAAACTGAGCATTCACAGAGCACAAGCTGCTGAGGACAAAGAGATGAAATCATACAGATTCCCTACCCTCAATAATTTTTCAGAGTACTGGCAAAATAACTCATGTGTGTAACTAAGAGTGTGAAGAAGGATTCAAATGAAAGTCTTTTATAAATTCAAACTCAGGTCAAATACACCAAATTGGGATATTATCGATGAAAAGGAGACATCTAAACAATGTTACAAGGGAAGCATAAAAGAAGATGTTACTTCCACCAGGAAGGGGGAAGGGATCAAGGACAGGTTTGTAGATGAGGCAGCTATTGGGCTGAGTTGTAATTAAAGGGAATTAGAATTGAAGGGAAGATTTGAGAAAGTGAAAGTAGAGTGGGGAAAGGTCCATTCAGTAAGACAGGGTCTGGAGTCAGGAAGACTTGAGTTCAAATCTGACCTCAGATTCTTACTAGTTGTGTGACCTTGGACAAATTACTTAGCTTCTATCTGCCTCAGTTTCATCATCTGTTAAATTGGGATAATAACATCACCTTCTTCCCAGGGTTGTTGGGAGAATCAAATAACATAATTGCAAATCACTTAGAAGAGTTCCTGCTAGGTCCATAAAAGACAAATGCTAGCTATTATTATTTTTTGTTTCATTTTAGGCATAGAGGATAGCATGATAATATCGACATTTATATAAAGGACTAAAAAAGGAGCAGTTAAATAGCTGAGTGGACAGAATGCTGGACCTGGAGTCAGGAAGACCTGACTTCAAATCTGTGCTCAAAGATTTACTAGCTGTGTGACCCTGGGCAAGTCACTTAACCCTGTTTACATCAATTTCCTCATTGGTAAAATGAACTGGAGAAAGAAATGGCAAAGTACTCCAGTTCTTTTACCAAGAAAACCCCAAACAGGGTCATGAAGAGTCAGACATGACTGAAAGAACTGAACAAAACTACACACAAGAACTCTCATTTGGGCATCATAGTCTACTCCTCAGGTAGACATCTTTACTACAGTCATCCCTTCCACGTTGCAACTTTCCCCATCTCAGTTTCGGCTCATGGCAGGTTTGCATAAGTAATTAAATGGGAATTTGGGGGGAGTTTTGCAGAAGATGCAGACGACACACGGAGGCTAGCAGACAACACAGAAATAGTTTAGAAACTCGGAAATGCATAAAATATATGTATAGTATTGTATAACATCAACATATTTTATCTTTCATTACCATAATAATTCAGACTTCTTCTCTGGTTTGAAGGAAGGGCCAAAAATTTTTACCCAGATTTTCCAGATTGGAAACCCCTGCGATATGGAAGGGATAACTGTATTCTCATTTTCAAGATGAGGTAACTGAAGTCAAAAGTTTAGGGGCTTGCCCAGGGTCAGACAGGTAGCAAGTGTCCTGAAGTAGGGGTCAAACCCTGATCTTCCCAATGCCACGTCTAGGGTGTTAGCCACTGTACCAGGCCACCTCCCTTAGTTTGCGAATTTGCCACAGACTCTTACCCATGGAAATTACTTTTTGAAGTGGCAATAAAACCTTATCCCATGCTATAGTCCAAGGTTTTGAGTGCTGTATTTAAAAAGTCAGAAGAGACCCAATAAAGTAGGTAGATGAGATCCCAGAGATTCCAGGAGTCGGTGCTTTGCTTGCTGATTTGTGATTGGGAGGAAGGAGAGAAGGGAGAGGGAGTGTGTTCTGATTTGCAGCTCACTGTGAGAAGAGCCACAGCAGGTGCTGCCAAAGAGTCTGAGGGGACCCAGGGAGAATCTGAGGAATTAAAAGACAATAAAAATATCCCCTTGGAATGGAAACAGCGGTCTATCTTTAAGTGCAGCTGTGGTCTCTGGCTGGTCGGTCTGGCAAGATTGAATTGTGAGCCTGATCACAAAATGATGCTGGGAATAGCACTGGGAAAGTTTCCACAAGAGAGAAGGGCTTCCAGTCCCCAGCAGCGTCCCAGCCATTAACACAAGATTTGATTCCCCAGTGGAAGCTGAGCAGTCAATGCCCCCAGCACCCTTACAAAGCATCACTGACCTGCTGGCTTTCATTTGCAGGGTTGTCAGGCCTGACCCCCATGCTAAATAAACTAAGTCTGTTTTCACATACCCTAAGATACCACTGATCATTTCAGGACCTTCCTGAGTCTTTGATAAATGATGTAATGGAAAAAACCTTGGATCAGATGTTAGAAAAGAAAAGTTATTCTTTCAGCTTTGCTATTGGCTAGCTATGTATCCTTGGGTAAAGTATTAAATGTCTAGGAGCCTCTCTTTCGTTCTCTATAAAAGGTGATTATCATTTCAGTCTCACAGTGTTGTGGAAAACCAAATGAGAAAATGAATGAAAAAATACTTTGAAAACTATAATTGTAGCAAGGCTTTGTCAATTAGAATGTAAACCCATTGTGAGTAGGAAATTCTTTGTATCTTTATCATTGGTACCTAAGAAAACTGAACACAGCAAAAAATGCTTCATGATATGTTGATTCATTGTTTGCAGCCCTCTTCTATTTATTATTTTTTATCCGCAGACTTCCACAATAAGGTCTTCCTCCAATGTCCTTCCTCCTCCTGGCTTTTAAATGTAGGTGTTGTTTCTTCTGCACATTGCTTTTTGCCTTCTATATAACTTCTCCTTTGAAGAATTCTTAGCTTCACCATGACATGGTGTTGACCTGGGGCTTATGCTGCCAAGTGTAAATTTTGGCAATCAATCAAAGAAAAAAAATCAACCAATCCACAAACATTTATGAAGCATCTATTTTATGTGCCAGGCACTAGGTACTGTACTAGACACTGTTAGTTGCTACCATATAGGAAAGGATTCAAATGCAGGCCCAGCAATAAATGCATGTCTGTTGATCAAGGATCTATATCACTAAAAGATGTTCTTTCACACTCAAGTCATAGAAATATTGATGTAGAAGTGAGTCAGGTGAAGACCTGGATGGTAGACTCATCACATTTATAGATGGAATAAAGATCAGAAGGATTGCTAATAAGAAAGGATGCAGAAAACTCATGAAAGACTGGAATGATGGGTGAATTTAACAAGAAAAAATTTCATAGGAGTAAGTGTAAAATACTGGTCAAATCTATAATATTTTACATTTACATTTAAATTGACAGGATGTGTGAAAAATATCTAATAATAATAGCTAACCTTTACATAGCACTTATTATGCATTTTGCTAAGCATTTTACAATTATTACTTCATTTGATTCTCAAACAGCCATGAGAGTTAAGCATTGTTAGTATACCCCATTTTACAGTTGAGGAAATTGAGGCAAACAAAGGTTAAGTGACTTGCCCAGGATCAAACAGCTAGTAAGTGTCTGAAACCAGATTTTAATTCAGGTCTTCCTGACTCTAGGCCTGATGCTCTTGTCCCAGTAGAAATTAATCTTGTGATATGACCAGCAAAAGAGCCCCTACAATTTCAGATTGTACGCATGTAGAAAAACCATGTCCAGGTCAAGGAAGGCTGTAGCCCCACTGAAGTCTGTTAAATCAAACCTCTCCTGGAGCATTGGGTTCAGTTCTGGGCACTTTATTTTAAGAAAGATACTGACAACTTGTAGTTTGTTGCAATAATTATTATTATTATTATGATAATAATGATGAGGATGATGATATTTATTTAGCACTTTAAGTTTTACAAAATTCTTTGCAAATATTACCTTATTTGATCCTCACATTATACTTATTTTACAGATGAGAAAACTGAGGCAGACAAAGGTTAAGTGTTTTGTACAGGATCACACAGCCAATAAGTATGTAAGGCAGGATTTAAGCTCAAGTCTTCCCAAATCCAAGCCCAGAGCCCTAGCCACTGTTATACACAGCTGCTTCTTATATACTATATTCCCCTGTTTCCTGGAGAACAAAGACTGTATTGCTTTTTTATTTGCATCCCAGGTATCTAGAAAAGTACCTGGACTTTGTAAGTACTTAATATTTTTTTCTTTCTTTATTCACTCATTATTACCATAAGATTGTGAAGAAGGGTTAGATTTGTTCTTCTTAGTCTCAGACAGAAGAACTAGAACCAAAGATTTGATATGAGGAGAAAAAATTATTTGAAATAGAGCTGTCACAAAATACAATGGGCTAGTCAGCTTCCCCTCACTGGAGGGAGGTGTTTAAATGGAGTTTAGGTGGTCATTTGTTAGAGATGTGAGAGATGGGATTCATGGTGTAGCTAGGAGTTGGATCAACTGACTTCTGCGGTTTTTTTTCTGACACTAAAATTCTAAGCATATATGGCTCTATGCATGCATTGAAGTATCAGTGACTAGATGAAAAATAAAAGCATAAAGGAGGGAATGAACACGAAGTGGTGTGGGGCCAGCAAAGCTCCAGCTTAGGATGGATATGGGGCTTAGATTACAGAGTACTGTAAGATTAGATGGGACCAATACTGTGGGAGCAGATAGAGGAATCAGGAATTTGGACTCTCTGTACTGATTCAGAGTAAAGATGAGTAAACAAGTCACTCTTCTTGTAATTCTGTCTCCTTATCTATGAGATAGGAATTATATTTGCTAAAGTAGCTTGAGTTTCTTGAATGAAAGGTGGCAAAATATAATAATGGATTACAAATCAGGATTATTTTACCTTTTTAATAATAATTTTGTGCTGATGATACAAAGGGTTGGAAGACCTCTTCCCTTCAGAATCCCAACTTAAATGATGCAAGCAATGCATAGAAGCATGGGAGGATTGAGAAGTCCACAGGGAAGTGAGAATAAGGGAGGGAATATACATAGAAGGACAGGGAAGACACAGTTTGGAGGGGGGATGATGGGGGAAATAGTCACAGGATCACAGAACAGATTGGCAAAAGCAGCAAAGTGAGTGACAAAGTAATTTTGGACATTCCTGAAGCCTCACCCCCCATGCCCCATGGTAACCAATCTGGAAGAGGCTACTTCTGCGTAAAGACAAACAAGGAGAGAGAGAATTGGAATCCATTTCTGCAATAGTTAATCACAGTTCCCTTTGATCTTGCTTGGTCTGATGGTCTGTGGGTTAAGCTGCTCTTTCTGATCCTCTAATGAATGATCTTGCAAAACCCTGGCAACAGGGAATGACTGAGAATCCTAAAACTTCAGCCTATTAAGTGTGTCTCTTTTCATGGTTTAACATTTGAGGGAATGGACATTCAAGCCTGTTTTCCTTGCTTTCCCTTCCACTGGCCTCCTCCTCTCAGACCATAATTCTTCCTGGAGCCCAAGGGCATTGTAATACCATAGAAGACTGCTCTGTTTTGCTCTCCTTGATCCAATTAGCAGAGAGGTGAGATGCCCAGCTTGCAGCAAAGTAGAGCCTCAGATATTACCCATCCACTGACCCAGGGGGAAATCGATGTTTTTAGCATGTAAATGCCTAGCTGCCCATCTTTAATCTTCAAGCTGAGATCCAGGGTGTCCTGTTAGCTGCCCACAATACTACCCTGCCTAGGGCTAGTTTGGATAGGGTAATGTAAGAAGATACTTCAATTGGATAAGGTGCACTCCTTACTAGCCCTCAGTCTGTCCTTTCTGGCCCATCACTGGCCTTGACTAGTATTTGCTTCTGCTGATATAGAGGCAGAGGATAAGGGGACTTTCCTTTAGGGTAAATCATCCAAGGGAGTTGTCTTAAGATAACTAAATAAGCTGCACACAACCTTCACGTCTTTCTTTCTTATTACAGAAGCACAGGATGAAGGATGTATAGAGTGGCTACTGAGTGGGCTGAGGTACACCATCATACCTAGTCCATGCTTTATGCATATGCTTACCCACAGGTAGTGTGGAGAGTCATGAGGCAGAAGTATCCCACTTACCTTGAGAAAAGAGCATGATACTTCAAAGTGAGCAATTAGGTGGGACAGTGGTTAGGGCACTGAATCTGTGTCAGGAAGATCTGAGTTCAAGACAAGCCAGAGAAATGTACTGACTATATGACCTTGGGCAAGTCATTTACCCTTTGCTTGCCTCAGCTTCACCATCTGTAAACTGGGGATAATAATAGCAACTACCTCTCAGAGTTGTTTAGCATAGTGCCTGATACATAGCAAGCTCTACATAACTGTTTTCTATCATCATCAACATCATCATCATTATCATCATCATCCATACCAGAACAAGCCTTAGAGATTATCTAGTATAATGTAAACTTCTTAAGAGAAGGCAGTGTTTAATTTTTGTCTCTATAATCCCAGAACCTGGCAAAATGTCCTTGCACAGAGGCATTTATGAAATACATTTTTAATCAAATTTGATGGAGTCCAACCTCATCATTCTACAGATGAGGACTCTGAGGCCCAGAAAGGCAAAGTATTATGTCCAATATCACACAACCATTAAGGTGGCAGAAGGGGGTGTTTTAACTCTCAATCTAGTGCTCTTTCCACAACTCCATGCTTCCTCTCTGGAGAATAGAATTGAAATTCAAAATGGTCCTCTTTCCTTCCTTCCTTCCTTCCTTCCTTCCTTCCTTCCTTCCTTCCTTCCTTCCTTCCTTCCTTCCTTCTTCTTCCTTTCTTCCTTTTTTGTTCCTTCTTTCTTTTCTTTCCTCTCTTCTTTATTTCATTCTTTTCCTTCCTTTCTTCTTTCCTTCCTTCTTTTCCTTCCTCCTTCCTTCCTTCTTTTCTTCCTTCCTTCCCTCATTCCTTCCTCCTTCCCTCTCTTCCTTCCCCCCTTCCTCTCTTCAGCTTCAGGGATCGCCACATCCCCTGCAACAGACTCCCATGGAGGAAGATGTTAAAAGATCCCAAAGGAAGAAAGGAAATCTGGTAAATTGAGTTAATCCCTGGGTGAACCATCCATACTTAGGTAAAGATTGTCCTAGAGCACCTCTAGAATATTAGGTACTGAAAGAGATTGATGGCAACCAATGTGAAAAATAAGGACTAGATGTGAGAAACACTGTGAAGAAACATTGACAGGGATTAGAAACTGCTTGAATGTGAGCTTAAATCCAGGTAGCAAGACTCATTAAGCTGGTACAAAATATAGGATTGGAGTTCCACATATGATTTTTATAGGAATCTTGGAAGCCTTTTAGGAGGTAGTTAGGCAGTGCAGTGGATAGAACACTGGATTTGGATCAAGGGAGACCTGAGTTTAAATCTTGCCTCAGATACATAATAACTCCATGATCCTGGGTAATCATAGCCTCTGAGTTTTCCTTAGTTCCCTCATCTAGAAAATGAGAGGGTTGGATTTGATAGTTTCTCTGCTCTTCTATCTATATATCTATGATCTATATCAGGGGAGTATAGATTTTGAATCCATCATTTTTACTGGAGGTTGAGTTTATGGTATGACATATGGATTTTCATGATACTTTATCTTCATAGACTTTACTTCTCTCTTCTTCAGTTGCCACCCTTTCTTCTGCTAAATGTGGGCATCCTCCAAGGTTCTTTCTTCTTCCCTTTGTTCTTCTCTTTCTATAACTTGTCCTGTGGACAATCTCAGCTTCTCTTATAGTTTTTCCTGTCTTTCTTTCATGAATTATTACCAAATCCAGATCTCCAAAGAATATCTTTTCCAAACTCCAGCTTCACATTTTGTACTTACTGCACCATGTGATGGACTTTTTTCTATGGACCTATGCATTCTTGGACTCTCAAATTAAGTAGATTTAAACTGAATTCATCAGCTTCCCAATCTTCTCCTGAAAGCACCCTCACTCCCCCAGTAAGCAAGTCCTCTTGACTTCTCAATTTTCCCAAATGGTACTAGCATCCTCCAAATAATAATAGCTAATATTTATATAGTACTTTAAAATTTGCAAAGTATTTTAAAATTAAAATATTAACCCCATTTTATAGGTGAGGAAACTGAGGCTAAAAGAGGTTAAGTGGCTTGTCCGGTATTGGACAGTTAATAAGTGTTTGAGGGAGATCTTACACTTTTGTCCTGACTCCAAATCCAGCCCTTTTGCCCATTTCAACGGTTATAGCTAACTAGTTTACCCAGGTTCAAAACATTAGAGTTGTCCTCTGGTGCTGAGCATAGTTCCTGGCATATAATAGGTGCTTAATAAATGATTATTGACTGACTATCACCTTCTTCTCTCTCCCTGCTTTTATTCAACTAGTTTCTAACCTTTATTAAGTTTTATTCACAATCTCTGTGATGTCTTTCCCTTGATTTCTGTATTGACTGCCATCATTCTAGGTCAGGCCCAAATAATCTTACCTCTGGATTACTGTAATAATTTACTCTCTATCTCATCCATACTATTTTCCAACACTGCATCAATCTTCTAAAATCACCGTCTTATTATTTACTACTAAAAAGATTGCTTGTTTCTAAAAAGAGCCCAAATTCTTTAACCAAGCATCCAAAGCCTTCTTTGATTGAGTCCTAAACCAAATTTCTAGACATATTTCCCATTAATTTTGTACATGGAACCCATGGTAGAGACAGTTGTCTATTTGACATTCCCCAGATTTGCCATGTGCCTATTCCTTTTCATATCTTTGCTCTTAATGCTCCTTTCATTTGATAAACTCTCTTTCCACATCTTTTCCCATTAAAATCTTATTCTATGTTTCATGGACTAATTCCTAAACCACTTCTGCTATAAAGTCTTCCTGCACCACAGAAGCCTAAAGTGCTCTCACATCCCACTCTTTCCCAAAATCCACATAATACCAAATAACACTAATATGGTACTTATCATGTACTATTTGAAGTTGTAGCTGTCATCATTTAGCGATGGAGGGGATGTTCACAATCATCTAGTCTAATGGATAACCCCTTTATTTTACAGCTGAAAAAACTAAGGCTCACATAGCTTAAATGACTTGTCAAAAACCATGCATTTTATCTCTCCTACTAGATTGAGGATAAGCATTATGCCTATATATTCTGATGACCCCTTCAGCACTTAGCATTAATAATAATTTGATAAATGAATGAATAAATTTCCCCATTCATGAGAATCTATCTACCTACCCATCTTTCTTTCTTTCTTTCATATCTAACATCTATAGATATCTATACATATGGATGTTTATATATACATATATATATACATACATACATCTATAGATATCTATACATATGGATATTTATATATATACATATACATATACACATATGTATATATATGTGTGCCTTGTATATGTGTATGCATATTTATATTTGTGTGCCTTGTGAGTGCTTAGCCCTAGAGGGTAAAAGTAGGAATTGAGAAAATGAAAAAAAATTGCTACTTTTAGACTTTAAAAAAAACTTTTTACAATTTAGAATTCTTTAAAAGGTTAAAGGACTGCCTTGAAATAGCAGGTTTCCCACACTGGAGATATTCAAGCAGAGGCTGTTGAGTGTGATATGGAGATGATTCTCCTTCAGATACAAACTTGCCTCCTTTCAACTCTGAGATTTTATGAATCAGAGTGATTTATACATGTGAAAGAAGTGTATTGTTGCAAAGTAACATGCAGATAATTGCTAAATGAATGACACAACATATAAGCACTAAGGAAAATAGGTCAGAAGTTAAAACAAAATTCAAAACAGAAATCATAATGTGACAATGTGGGAAAGAAAGAACAAACTATTTAATGACAAGATGGGGAATAACCAGTCATGTATGATAATGCAAAGCAGAAGAATATCTAAAGGTTATAGAAGGTTTCCAGCTGAAATTGAATTTGCAAATTCATCCCATCATCTGTGAAACTCACATGATGCACACAAAGGCAAACAAGGTAGAATTTTACTATAGGAGACCATGAACCAAACATGCCATTTTCTAGTGTAACATTCTCTGAATGTTTGAGGGGCACAGGGAAGGATTCAGGAGCCAGACGAGAGAAAGGAAATGGGTGATGTGGGAAGCCCTGAACAATGGTCAACATTGTAGCAGAGAAGGTAAGACTGGTGTTTTCTGTCTTTCCTTTCCACCAGACAGATACCTGCTAATGAGTATCAGAGATGTTGCTCCCTTGGTGCAGATATAACTAGTCCAGCAAAGAGGAGAAAGAAATTAAGAGTGAAGGTGGAGGGGGTGGATGCCCTTCTCTACTCTATATTTTTACCTAATTCTCATTCAGAACCTTATCTTCTTTATACAGATAACGCTCACGTTGTTGTTCCTGTTTTCAGAATCCATCAAAAGAAGCCAACAACAACAAAAGGAAGCCATGAGAAAATCTCCCCATTATATTCCATATTCCTTAAATTAACATATTCAGTTCTGAATTTCATGACCAAAATGAAATAGGGAAGGAAATTTAAAAAAAAAACTTGATGGGATTTTGAAGAAAGCTCAGAAATATGATTAGAGGATAGAAAATAAGGTCTACAGGAAAAGTACTTATTGGGTACCCATATATCACCTAATATTGCTAACTTTTTATGCATGTAGCATATACATAGCATGTCATCTCTCAAGAGTAAGTATCTTGAAGGCAGGGATTTCATCTTATTTATTTTCCTATCTCCAACAGGATATAGTATAATATATAGCTTATAACAGACAATTAATAATTATTAAATATTATTTTGATAAATAATCAATTAAATAAACAATGGATGAATTAATGTCTTCCATACCACCTTGTATTATGCATAAACTAGGTCATCAATAAACATCTGTTGAGAAAATAAATGGATTCAACCTAAAGCAGAAGAGGTCAAAGTGTGCTACAGTGAAAAGAGACCAATTTAATATATTTTAAGTCCATGAAAGGTCTTCGTCTCTCCAGAGGAAGGATTGGCAATCTTTCAGATGTGCCATGCCAAGTCTTTAATTTCTTTACTCTAAAGGTTCATGTTCCAGTAATACATTTTAATTAGAAGATCATTTTTCTTCTGGCAGAATCCAAGACATTTTATTAAAGGGATGGTTGTGGGCACTTAGAAATGGAAATGGAGAACACTGAGAGCCAGCATGGATTCATCAAGAATGGGTCATGCCTGACTAATCTCATTTTCTGTTTTGATGGGGCAACTAGACAGGTAGATGGACCATTTAGGCCTACTAGCTGTTCACTTGTCTCATTCTTCAAATACCACACTTCTCCCTTCTCTGAGCCTTTGCATTAACTGTTCCCATTACTTAATCTCTCTGGGAGTCACTTTTTTTCCTTTTAGGTTCAGCTCAAGCTCCATCTTCACGACTCTGGAGGAGTCATACAGGCTAACTTGTTTGCCTTTGTGTGCATCATGTGAATTTCATAGATGGTGACATCAATTTGCCAATTAAATTTCAGTTGGTAACCAACATGAAAGCTTTCCTGATCCCCTTGGCTGCTAGGACCCTCACTCCCAAAATTACCTTAGATTCCTTTTGGATATTCTCTGTAGATTAGAGATAGTGTTGTGTAGTGGTTAGAGAACCATCTTTGAAGCCAGGAAAACCTCACTTTAGGTGCCATCTCTGACACATACTGGCCGTGTGACCCTGGACAAGTTACTTAAGCTCCTAGTGCTGTAAGCATCTCCCTACAGGGAAGTACTAGTAAATATTTAGCAATCAGCCCTCTTGGGGGAAAAATGTACCCATGACACACTTTTAAATTTAATCTGCTTTATTGACATTTTCCCCATTACTTCCTTAAGTCTAGACAATCAACAAAACAGAAAATAAAGCCATATTTTCTAGCATTTATCAACATCCAGGATGAAAAGATTCAAGCTGAAAACTTAACAATTGGCTTTACCTGGATGCAGATGGATCCACACACTTCTGAAGCCTTAAAATGGTAAGTTACAGAAAACATAGCAACTTGGTAGCAGAGGGAATTTCCTCACCTGGGAGATTCTATGTCAATGAAAGTTCAAGTCTAGTCTCTTTCCTCATGATCTTTATGAAGGCTAAGACTTTTTTGTTTTTTGTTTTTTGTTTTTTATACTAGTGACTAGCACAGTGACTTATACATACTAAGTGTTTAATAAACTTTTCTTGAATTCAATTAAAAACAGACTTTAACAGGACATTTGATAATAAATCTCATAGTATCCTTGTGGAAAATATAGGGGGACAATATGAATTGAATGACAGTCTATTTTAGGTTAAATTAGAATTGGCTTAATAACTCAAGCCAAAGAATGTTAATTAATTGGTTGATGTTTTCCTATAGAGAGATCACAAGATCACAGATGAAAAGCTAGAACAGATCTTAGGGGCCAGCTCTCTCATTTTAACAAGGAGAAAACTGAAGCTCAGAGAAATTAAGTGATTTTCCCATGGTTACTCCAGTAACATATTGCAGAAGTAAGATTCAAACTCACATCCCATGATTCTACACATAGCACTTTTCCTACAGTACCCCATCTCAAGTAGAGTATGCCAAGACCGTATTTGGCCATATTCTGTTCAAAGTTGTTACCAGAAACTTGGAGGAAGCTATAAAAGACACATTTACCAGATTTGCAAATTACAGCTAGGTCTCAATTAGCATGAATAATGAATCCTGGGAAGTGATAGCATGTATTAGAATTTACATTATTTGAAGTTATAATTACATAAAATATGGTAATTGGTTCCAGGCCAAGGGAAATCTACAATATGAATTGAAATAATGCTACCCCTTCATGAGATTCATGAGGCCAAAAAGGATAGCTAATATATTGGATAGTAAAATTAATGGGCTAGAATGATAGTCTGAATCTAATGAAATAATAATAATAACCAGCATTTATATAGTTCCTACTATGTGCCAGGCACTGTGCTAAATACTTAAAAATATTATCTCATTTAATCCTTACAAAACCCCTGGGAGGTAGGTATTATTATTATCCCCATTTTACAGACGAAATGAATATGAAAATGAAATGTCAATGTCAAGTCTTACACCTGGGTCCAAAAAATTAAAGACAGGACAAGAGCAACATGGTCAGAGCACAATGTATATTAAAACAACAATAACAACACCTAGAGATTTTGGTGGATGACAGATTCAGCATGAGCCAGCAACATGATATAACAGCCCTGAAGGCTTCGGTATTCTTTTTCATCTTCAGTAACACAATCTAAAGATCCAAAATGAGAAAAGGAAGAGTAATGAAGTATTCTGTGCTGGTCAGATTATTTCTGGGGTGTTGTGTTTACCTCTGGATGCCTAACTTTAGGGATGATAATCACAAGATGCCCAGAGGTAGAGGACCAGGATATGGAAGAGGCTTCAGACCATGCCATAAAAAGATAGGCTAAGGGCGTTATGAATATCTAGCCTGGCAAAGACTTGCAGGGCACATATCTATCTTCAAGTATTTGACAGACTGTCATGTAGAAAAATGGATTAATTTTTTTTATCCTTATCCCCAGAAGAAAGAACTGGGAGTAATAGGTAGAAATTGAGGAGAGGTCATTTTTTTTTTTAATAAAAGCTCACATTCCATAGTGTTTTCAGGTTTGCAAAGAGTTTTACACATATCTCATTGGATCTGCATAACAACACATGATCTCATATTATCTACATTATGTTACTGATATTATTATTGAATCTGTGTAAAAACGCACATAGGTATTATTCTCCCCATTTTACAAATGAGAAGAATGAGGCTTAGAGAGCTCAAATGATTGCTTAAGGAAAAGGATCGAGACTCCACTTGTAATTTCATTGGCATGGGCAACTCTCTCTACCAAAACAGGTATAGAGGTTCTCTGCAACTTAGAGTCTTAGAAAATTTTTTTGAATGTGAAGAGATGATATAATTTATCCAGGGTCTAGCAGATGGTATATTTCAAAGGCAGGACTGGAACCTGGTTCTTCCTGGCTTCAAGGCCAACTCTCTCTCTATTCTGTTAGGCTACCTCTTACCCAAGGAAAAATCTTCAAAAGAATTAGAATCATAGAATCACAGACTTAGAAATGGAAGGGATCACATCGAAACCTGTCATTTAACCTATGAGGAAACTGAGACACAGAAAGATTAGCTGACTTGCCCAGGGTCACACAGCTAGAAAGTATGTGCAATGGGATTTGAATATAGATCTTTGCAACTCCAAGTGCAATTCCCCATCTACTATCCCATGGTGCAGCTATCATGTTGTCCAAGAGTGGAATGGGCTACATTGGGAAGAGGTGGGTGGCCCATCAATGGAAGTATTTAAGAAAAAATGTTGATTATAAACTTGCTAGGAATGTAAAGATTATGAAATGAACAATTTCAGAGGAATTTGCACAAAGCAAACTTCACAGACCTTGGAGAACAATGCATACAATGATAACACTGTAGAGAAAAAACACCTCTGAAAAAGGTAGTACTCTTATCAATTCAATGATAAATTACAAATCCAAGAGAATGAAGATGAAACATTCCACTTACCTCCTGAGAGAGAGGTGATGAATTTGAAATGCATAAAAAGACACACATTTTCAAACATGGTCAATGTGGGAGTTTGTTTTGCTGGACTGTGCAGCTATGCATTAAAGATTTTATTTTTCAGGGTTTTTTTTTTTGGTTGTTTTGCTTTGTTTTAATTTGCTCACGGGGAGTTTGTGAGAGGAATAGAATACTAAAAAAAACAATAAAGCATATCTCTTCTATGATACACAACATTTATTTCAATATAATTTATTGCTGTGCAATGGTGTTACTGTGAATTAAAACTCAGGCACTGAACCATACTGCCAAAAAGAAATACAGCAAATATACTGCATCATCTTTTTTTTTTTGTTTAAAGAACAATGTCTTTCAATGCACAGCTAGGATTGGGTAGGATGGCTACCAATAATATTGTTATTGGTAATTAATGGGGAGTGTTCATTGAAAAAAAACTGTTTTAAGCACCTATTATTTAAAGTAGAAAACATTTTAAAATCATTGTATTGTTAAGGTATATATGCTGTATGATGAAATTAAATTAAAATGTTAAGAACAATGTTTGAAACAGATTCCTATTTGGGTATGAATTAGATAGAGTACATGGTCTCTGAGGTCCTTTACAATTTGGAGATTCTATAGGTGCTTAGAACAAATAAGAGTTTCTTAAATGTTTGAAACACTTTATTTGAGATTAAGTTAACATATAGATCTTACAAATCTAACATGACTTCTGCCATTCCCCTTTTGGGTCCAACCAGAAGGTGAGTGGATGGATATAATTCCACTTACAAGGAGAAGAGACAGTGATCAATATGGGGACAGGAATAAAGGCTCTTAAGACTGGTTCTATTACATTTTCTTAGACAACTCTCTGATACCAGCATTTCGGTTGTAAGAATTTCTGCTCCAAAGGTTATGCTTGAGACATTCATGTACTTTCCCTATTGCCTTCTCTTGTGGTAGTTCTCCTTCCACAATATTCATTGAAGCTTTTTAATACCTATAATAGAGCTCAGCCCAATTGATGAGGGCCATTTAACCCTGTTTGCCTCACTTTCCTCAGCTGTAAAATGAGCTGCAGAAGGAAATGGCAAATGACTCCAGTATTTTTGCCAAGAAAACCCCAAATGGGGTCACAAAATGTCAGACATGACTGAAAACAACTGAGCAGCAACAAAAAGAATTACATATTTTCTTCCGTGCCTACTTTGTTTCATTCCTCCAGTAGGTCAGCTTCTGCTGGATCACAGTTTTTCCCTACTAGTTAATCTTATAGTTTATAAACATGCATGCATACACATGTGCATGCACCCATATGCAAACACATACATTTAGATATTTCCATTTGTTATTGTCATGGCCAATTCTCTGTGACCCTGTATGAGGTTTTCTTGGCAAAGATATTGGAGTGGTTTGACATTTTTTTTTTCTCCAGCTCATTTATAGGTGGGGAAACTGAGGCAAATAGGGTTATATGACTTTCCCAGATCAAACAGCTAGTAAGTATCTGAGGCCTGATTTGAACTCAGAATTTCCTGACCTCAGGCCTAGTGCTTTATCCACTGAACCAATGAGCTGCCTCCAATATGTTTCTATAGATACAGACACACACACACACACACACACATATACATATAAATATATTTCATAGGGTAAGCAAATCATCTTTAGAATCTGTGCATTATCTATTGCACTAGCAGGGTTACTATAACTTAAAATTATTTCCTGTGTGACAAGTGACCACCCCTTATCCTTGCAGGCTAGTATACTATGTTCTTAGGTTGAATAAAGGTAGAATCAGGAAAATGAATTAAGCTCACAGAATCCTGGAAGCTAAGATTTGAAGGGGACCTTGGCAGTCATCTAGTCCATTCCATAGAATGATGTATTAATCTCCTCTAAGTACTACTGTAGCCATCCTCTAGCCTCTGCTTGCATATAACCAGAAATGGTGAACTCGTTACACTATAAGCCATTCTTTTCCATTAACATACAGCTGTTGTTGTTGTAGATTTCTTATTTATGGTGGACCAAAAATCTGCCTCCTTGAACTTCCGCACATACTGGTCCTAGGTCTAACCCCAGGAACTCTGTTTTCATTTCAGTCATTTCAGGCATGTCCAACTCCAACTCTTCGTGACCTCATACAGGATTTTCTTGGCAAAGATGCTGGAGTGGTTTGCCATTTCCTTTTCCAGCTCATTTTACAGATGAGGAACTGTAACAGGGTTAACAGGGTTAAGTGACTTGCCCAGGGTCACACAGTTAGTAAGTATCTGAGGCTGATGTGAACTCGGGAAGATGAATGTTTTTGACTCCAGGCCTACAACTCTATCTACTGCACCACCTAGCTTCCCCCTAGAACTCTAGCATAGCAGAAGTCAAAAAGTTTTGGAATCAAGAAGGCCTAGGTTCAAATCCTGCAATAGACATTTATTAGCCCCAAGACCCCAGACAGGTCATTTTAACTCCTAGGAGTATCAGTTTCCTTACTTGTAAAATGGAAATAATAATAGCACTTACTTGGTGCTGCTGTTTTAAGGACCAAAAACAACAACAACAACAACAACAACTAGTAAATGCAAAATGCTCTGCAAACCTCAAAGTGTATGTAAATGTAATCTCTTATTACATAAAATGAATATAACCCCTCCTCAACTTTTTCAATTACTTTGAAATGACTATCTTGTTGCCTCAAAATCCTCTCCAGGTAAGTATCTCCATTTCCTTTAACTATTTTTTTATATTCAAAAGCTTTTATATCCTAATCATCCCGGGTCATTTTACCTTGAATGTCCTTCAGTTTTTCAGAAGAAAGTTATCATTTGCCCTCATAAAATTGAGACCCCATAAATGAACGCAATATTCTAAATATGGCTTGACAGTGCCGATGGTGACAAGACTATCATGTGTAGTATGTTCTGCCCCTTACTATCAGTGTGACCTTGGACAATTTACTTCACTGAGTCCTCTGTGCAATGTCTGGCTGGCTCCAAATGCTCTGACCCTAGGATTCTCCAGGAGTCTAGGTTAGACCTCAAATAAATAACCTGGATAGTACTTGGGTGGCTATGATGGGCTTTAATCCCTGTACATCTTGTTGACTCGAAGCTTATCTAGTTTTCTGAGGTGTTTAGCCAGAAATATTGACTCCTGGATTAATATAACCAAAACTCCTTTCCAAATTTCATGAATTTAAATTGATGTCCGTCAAAGGTTTAAATTGGGTGTTGGGTGGGTAGGTATGTGGTTAAAGATGGAGTTCATCGCAATAGAGAACATTCCCATAACTCTAGGAGGGAAGTGGGGTTGGGGAATCTCAAGGCACTTGGACATTTGCCAATTTTCTGCATCAACATCAAAATCACCCTCCTCCTAGTGACTTCAGAATACAAGTCCTTGGACTCTTCCATATTTTTTTCCTGATTTGAAAGTAAAATCAATTGCTTTTTTTTTTTGTTGATTTCTTTTCATCTTTCCCCTCCACTAGGTCTTGCCCAGCTACTTCTGCTATCTAATAAATCTTAGGTTATTGGGCATCTGCCATATGTTCATCAGTAAAGCTACTTGAAAATTTGGTTACATGTTTTTTTAAAGTACCAGTATATGAAAATTCAAATGTACAAACTTACTTCAGTAGAACATACAAAGAAACATACCAATTTTTAGGTCAGATTTATGATCATAGGATATAGAGCTGGAAGATTACTTAGAGATCATCTAATATAAACCCCTAATTTTACAAAAAAGGAAATTGAGAGTCAGAGAGGTGATGCTACTTGTTCAAGACCACATAGGTTATAGGCATGCAAAAGTGGGATTTAGACCCAGAGTCTCTTACTTTAGCAAAACCTTGTTTTTTCTGGCAATTTCATTTGCTGTGGTAATATTCCATACACAGTTTTGCATAGTCTTATTTTCATGCTATGTTATCCATTCTCCCATAATCCAGCTTGCTAAATCAAATTTCTGATTGTTTCAATAGCATAAAGAACAACTTTAACTCAGTATTGTAATAACTAGACACTCATAGCCTCAATTAATGATATATCAACTACCAGTGCCCCATAAAAATTTACACTCATAATTTGTTTGGCAAGAAAATGTGTGGGAAAAATAACAACAACAACAACAACAACTAGGAAACAATACAAGCCAACACAGGTATTTCTTCTGTTAGAAACATGTATGATAAAAGCATAGAACTTGTAAAAGTCCCACACCCTCATATTGCTAATTTCACAATAGTCCTTTCCTTCATCCAAACTTATGATAAAGCAACCAAGTTGTCTAGACATCAATGATGTAACCTAGTATCTAGCATAAGGAACTATCCTTACCACTTTTTTTTTCTTCTTCCTTATGTATATTTTTACATATGCTGTGCTCTGTCATCTTGCTCTTTTCACTACTCATAGGTCAATTAATTCTAACTCAGGTTGAGAGAGCACTAGAAATCAAAATATTTAGTTTCCATGTAGCCACTAACAAGCTACATGATCTTAGGAAAGTCATTTAATTTAACTTCTATGGACCTCACTAAGTTCCCTCAATTCTAAAAATATGGGATTGAATGATATGATATCTAAGGTTCTCTCAATCACTAACATGTTACTATTTTTCTTCCTTTGTATACATCTCCTTTTCAGACCCTTTCTTTCCCCTTGCCCTGAGCTCTACCCAGTTAGTATTTTCCCTTTCTTTATTCTCTATTCCTCTTTTTCTTTATTCTATTTGAGTCAAACAATGGCTCTAATCATGCCTGATGAGTATGAGTAGTTCCATTGATGCACCAAGTAAAAGAAAAGCTTTTTGATTTAAAATAAGACATGATAATAAGACATAATAAAGAACCAGTGCCATCTACCTGTAAAACCCTTTAAAGTACTCACTAGCCCCCTTCAGAAATATCAAAAATGTTCTCCCCTACATGCTCATCTTCTCTAATTAAGCCTACTTTTTCTCAAGCACTAAAATTCAAGATAAATGCTAAAAACATTTCATGTGATGTAAGTAGATGCTATTATCTACCGTGCAGTGGTTTTTTAAAAAGAGCATGGGGTTAAGAGTCAGAAATCCTCAATTCCAGTATTGATTCTATTGTGTGACCTTAAACAAGTCACCTACTTTTCCAAAAGACTCCTATTTCTCATCTGCAACATGGGCATAGTAATCCCTAACCTCTATAACTGAGAAGATTGAGGTAGGATTCAAATGAAGTAAATGCATGTGAAATCACCTTGAAAACCAACTGCTATAAAACCCTAATATACTCTCTCTCATTCAGAATCAAGTCAAACTCTTTTCTACCCACTCAGTAATAGAGTTCTCAACTTGGAATTATCCTCACTCTGTGGTCCACTCTTCTGGTTGATGAATCCTTAGTCTGTACTGTCATTTCATTAGGGACCTCAGGCATGCTTACTCCACTTCCAGCACAAAATGCCATCTGTATTTCTCCACCACCTCACTATCAAGCCTCATCTAAAATTGAGTAAACTCTTCTTCCCCTTGCTCCATGGTTCCTAGTTCCCCTTTACGTGTTGGTTTCCCCTCTTAGGATGTAAACTCCTTGAGGATGGGTATTGTCTAATCTGCTTTTATCTGTATCTCCAATGCTTAGCCTAGTTCCTGGAACATAGTAATAATCAATAAGTACATTATCTTTCTATCCAGATTACAATTCCTTTCCACCTTTTGAAATGGATTCATGAATGGATAAAAATAAATGATCACCTGGTGACCAACATCAGTGAGCTATGCCTCTCCAAACTTAGTTACTATTGTCCTTATGTAACTGAAAATATGTCACTAGGCTTATGTTCCAAGCCTTTCCAACTTGAGAGGAATTGGCATGTGACTTACTATGATGGCCTTTAAGAACCCAGGGGCCATTCTCATAACATGGTGAGGCATCAAAATAGGCTTTGGTGTGAGTTTTTTTCTATACAGAATCATGGAATAATGAATCTAGAAGTGGAAGGGAAGTTAGAAGCCAACTAAATCTAACCTCCTCATTTTACAGTTAGGAAACCTAGGGCCACATTGTCCAAGGTCACATAGGCAGTGTGAATCAGAGATGGGATTAGAAGCTGGACTATAGAACCAGTGTACCTTTTTTTGACTGTACTACTTTTCCCCCTGTGGGGAAATGCATTTGGAGTCACCATCAATTTTCCCATAAACTTTTAGAACATGACCTGCTTGTTAGTTTGGAACTGCCTCTGCTTAATCCAGTGCCAAATGGAGGTATACAGATGGCATGTGTTATGGGAGATCAGTTTTTCCTGGGATGGAAGGTTAACTTGAGATGTGCCATGGGTGCCTGCAGCCCAAATTTGTGCAGAGAGCTGGCAGAACTCAGCAAGTGGGCCAGGTCCAAACTCCCAAGACATGTGGACTGAATGGTTTTGCCCAGAGTAAGGAGGGGGGCACCTGGCTGGGTCTAACTCCTTTTCCCAGCAGGTGAGCCACATGGGGAGAGGAAGATGGCCTGGAACACTGCCACGAGCACCTCCTTGCAGCTGGAAGTTCTGGCAGGAAGCTGGAGGATGGGAGCTCCCCTGTGGGCACCAAGCTCTTCATTACTCCTGGAGCAGCTGTCATGAGTGAACTAAATGGGGTGAGTCAGCAGAGCAGGCACTGTGACGAACATCTGGGCTTGGTACTGACCTGTTGCCTGTGCTGGTTTGGGAGGTGTTCCCATGCTTTTCCAGGGCCTGTTAAGCTCAAAAGCATTTGATTGTTATAATTACCTGGGAACCATCTGACTAATCTGCACACATAACACACAGTGCTGGAGAAATTATTTCTGGGGAGTGATGAATGGCAACTGTTTAACTGTTCAGAGAAGAAGGTAGTACAGCTTAATATTGGCCAGAAGCCCAGCTTGGACAGCCATCAGTGTCTTTCAAAACAGAATCAAAAATAATACTTGGGAGCTATCTCATCTCTCTATTCTACAGAAAGTCATCAGGAAAGTTCAAAAATTTCCTCTTCCTATTTTTCCTAGTGGGGAAACTGAGGCATGGAGAGGTTTAAAAGAACTTCAGCTAGTTGAAAGTAGAACAGAAAAGAAAGCCTACTTGTCTCCAGGCATACCATACTGGAGGAATCCTAAAGGATGAAAGTCCTAGATCTGTAGGATAAAACAGGATAATACAATTCTACAAACAATTATATAGAAAAGGATAATACAATTCTAGATTTGCTGAGGGATTTAGCAACACAGTGTGCTCTCCCCTACATTAGCTTATTTTGTCCTCACAATTTTGTATGATTCAAATATTTTACATCTTACAGATGAGGCGAGTATAGTTCAGAGAGATAAATGGGCTGCCAAAATTCACACTGCTGGCAAGTAAGCAGGGCTGAGATCTTCTGACTCTCATGACTGAGCTATATCCCACCTCTTCATCAATGAGGCAGAAGGAATGAGAATAACAAAAAAAAAAGAAAAAAGAAAACATCTGGAGACAATTTTGATGCACTTTTTAGATAAAAGTTTAAGCCCATCAGTTTTCTAGAAGGTACAACTCCTCTATTTCCAGGTTCCTTTTTTGTAACAATGGTAATATTATCCCAGGATTCAATGTGGAAACCAAAGGAGGCAGCTCCAATACACACATAAAAAAAGTTAACCAATAAGATGCATCATATTCAATTTAATTAAGTGAAGAGTTATTCAATGCCTGAAAGGAACTCAGAAACTAGCCTTGGACACTTACTAGCTGTGCAACCCTGGGCAAGTCACTTAACCCTGTTTGCCTCAGTTTCCTCATCTATAAAATGAGCTGGAGAAGGGAATAGCAAACAAGTTCAGTATCTTTGCCAAGAAAACCCCAAATGGGGTTACAGAGAGTTGAACCTAACTGAAAAAAAAAGACCGAAAAAGAAACAACAAATACTAATTGCCTACTCTGTTCAAGGTACTGTGCTAGGTGCTGAGGGTGCAAAGATAAAAATGAAACAGTTCCTACCCTCAAGGAGCTTCAGTTCTGCTGAGGGGATACAACAAGTACACAAGTAAGTAAATACACAATATATACCAAGTAATGCAAGTAAGATAAAGATGGAGAGAGTGCTGATAACTGAAGGGCCTAAGAAAAGGCCTAAGGTAGGAGATGGCACCTAAATCATACTTTGAAGGAAGGTAGGAATTCTATGCTTATGGGGAAAAGACACTTGGCATAAGAAAGAAAAGAGGAGGGTGTTATTTTTTATAGATATTTTTGGCCTTTGCAATCTTGAGAAAAGAAAAAAAATGCCTCTGCAGGTTAGTATTTGATTTTTCACAACTTCGCTGTTCCTCTCATTTTTGGCCAGCTTCACCACTTGCCTGTGTGTGACCTGACAGAGTTTAAGGTTAGCCTGACAGAATGTGCTGAAAGAATGTCGAATGAAAAGTTCGATGGTAGGCCATGCTGTGTGCACAGCCGGAGTTTTCCCACACACCTGTCCAATTAGAAATCCTGGGCCCACGCTGAATAAATTATATAGCATCTCTAACTAGGAAGGGAAAGGAGTCACTGTGAGCTCTGGCTAGTCCTGGACTCCTCATGGAGCCACGGTGAGAACTTCTGGCGCCTTGACACAACACAAAGCAGGACTCATCTGCTACCTCCAGGTGTGGAGAAGACTCAGTGGTCACAGTGAATGATGTCAGGGGGCCTTCCACCTGGTAACCTGGCTCTAGATTGGTCAAGTCCCCACTTTCTGATTATTTGAATGCTAGAAAAATACAGTCACCATCTAACTATCTCTGAATAGGTTTTCCTAATTGCTACATTACTACATCTATGTGATATGGTCTGGGGTACTTAGCTACTGGGAGATGGGAATGTCACATTGCAGATAACTCAAGGTTATACTCCATGCCAATGGTAAGGGAGGAAACATGGTAGAATAGAATTATTTTTGGATGGAAAATTAAAAAAAAATGAATTCAAGTTCACTAACCAGCTATGTGGCCTCTGATAAGTCAGTTAATTTCTCTATAACTCAGTTTCATCATCTATAGCAATTGGAGTCTGTAATACATGTATGCATACCATGGCAGGCTAGGGGAGGAAAGAAGAGATGAAAAGGATAGAGGACTAGGGAAAAGACCCACATATATATAGGAAGTCTCTTTATACACTATGTTGAGAGTCTGGAAGTTTGGTCATTTTGAGTAAGTCTGTTGGGGAAAAGAGACATCTTCCCATGGTTTAGTTGTTTATTTATGGAGCCAGAGATGTTCAGAAAAGAGACTCAGCCATATGACTAGAGATTTTAGAAGCACAGCCTTTCAAATACTCACAGATTCAGAAATTCCTATCAGTCAGAAAAGCAATATCAGCTTAAATGTAGACTGCACAAAATTATAGCTTGAATATAATGAGATTGGGGCAGCTAGGTAGCTCAGTGGATAGAATGATGGGCCTGGAATCAGGAAGACCTGAGTTAAAATCCAGCCACAGACACTTACTAGCTGTGTGACCCTGAGCAAGTCACTTAACCCTATTTGCCTCAATTTTCTCATCTATAAAGTGAGCTGGAGAAGGAAATGTCAAACCACTCCAGTATCTTTGCCAAGAAAACTTCAAATGGGCTCATGAAGAGTTGGACATGACTGAAATAACTGAAGAACAACAACAAAATAATGAGATCTCTTTTAATTGAAAAAAAAATTCATAGAACTCTATGTTGAAAAATAATTAAACAATATTATTTTGATACTATGAAAAGCCCTTGGTTTTTATCAGTATGGGTGTTCCTCAACTAATGCAGATCAAAAGAACTTCATGTTTTAACAGTTGACCAAAAAAAAAAAAATCAAAAACTGGTGACACAACCTTCTGATTGTGAGCCCTCTGCCCCAGGCCCTCCTGACTCCAAGGCCAATTCTCTATTCACTATGCCCTGCTATCTGTCATTTATTTCTGAAAATACCATATTACAACGGATTGTCACAGAAATATTTCCTCATGGAAACAATGTTATAATTAGGGTTGTGTTTCTGACCAGAGACTTGGTATCAAATAAACCAACCAAATATGAACAATATTTGTTCAACTGAATTAATTTGTTCAATATGTGTATATTAAGAGAATACATTAAAAATCCAATAAATTTCAAAGATGCTCTAAAATTCTAAGCTTCTGAACAATTTCTAAAATTCTAAACCAAGATACTCTAAATTCCAAAGAAATATACTTGAAATTCTAAACAAAGATAATCTAGAATTCTAAACTTTTCCATGGCCAGTATACATGTATCCATAAGTCCTCCTTATATTTCTGGAAAAAGACATGTATTTTATTTCATATATACATATATATATATATATATGTATATATGCTTCATAGAGAGCTATAAAGACTAGATCTGTGATTTCATTGGCATAGAGAACTCCCAAATGAAGAAACATCTTCTGCCAATGCAGGTAGGCACTTGCTTTGCAATGTAAGAGTTGCTATAGGTGGAGACTAGGAGGCAAAATGGGTAGAGCCCTGAATCTGGAATCAGGGAGCCCTCAGATCAAATTTGACTTTAGATGCTTACTAGCTAAATCCCTGGACAATTCACTTAATTTCTGTCTACCTCAGTTTCCTCATCAGCAAAATGAGGATAATAATAGCACCCAACTCCCAGGGTTATTGTAAAGCTAAAATGAGAGAATATTTGTAAAATGCATTTCAAATCTTATAGTACCATGTTTGTGCTAGCGTTATTGTCACTGTTATTGTTTATTGTTATTTGAGTTCTCCAGGGGCACACAGACTGATTTTCCTGATTCAGTAGCTGGTTCTGTGTCTATTACAGCAAACTATCTCTCGTGAGTTTAAATGCATCACAATTTCAAAGCCCAAGTTATGTCATTTGTAATAAATTTTAATTGAGTGCTTAATTACCAATACATGTGTTATAACAATATATGTGTTGGAACTTGGGTTTTGGAAGATGATTTGGGAAGTCCTCACCTCTTATAGAAGTTTTCCAAGGAAGTTTGGATAGATGTCATCTTTTCTTCTTAATGAATTTTTTTATAATAAGCCTTCAAATATTCCATTGCTCTTACAGTTTGCTCAGTGTAGCATGTGCTTAATAATCCTTTCTTCTTGATAGTATTGGTGATGGAATGTTTGCTTGAATAAATGAATGAGTCATAGTTTCTTCTGTTGACAAGCATTTTTCAAAGTATGAATTGATTCATGTTTTTCCTATCTCCCTCCTCCCTTCTCCCACTACCCATTTCTTCACTTTATCCAAAGCAGCATCTTTTGGTAAGGCCACGGCAATGTCACTGGAAAGAAATGGGTTCAGTAACATAACTCCCCATTGCTAAAGAGCTGAAAACATCGTGTTGACAGAAATCAGAGAACTGCACATTTCACTAGAAAACCATAAACAGAATTACCAGCCTATTAATACAGTCTTTAAAAAAAATTATGAACTTGATATGCACCAACAAACATTCGTTTCTGTTGTACAAAGAGAATCGTATTTGAAAGCGTGAATCTCTATTTTGGTTAGCTTACTGTTCTAAGTATTCAAAGTACTTAAATTAAACACAGTAATTGTAATACTGTCCTGCTTGTCTATGGCTATCCAAACATAGTTTTACCCTTTTCTATATATTTTAAATTTGTTTCATTTATGTAGTTTTCTTGCTTTTCTTCTTTGTTTTTGGAGGGGGAACATCACTATTAGTACCTACGTTATAAACTCCTCATACGACACTTCCCAAATACCTCCTTCCTTGGAACATACAATTAGTTGAGCAAAACAGATCCATACCACCAAGTAGAAAAATGCATGGGCTATTGTGTACTTCTAGTTCATCACCTCTCTGCCAAGAGATGGGAAGAATGACTCATCATTCTTTTGGAGTCACAGCTGGTTACTGCATTAATCAGTGATCTTAATAAGTCCTTCAAAGTTGGTTATCTTTACAATTATAGTTATAGTTATATATACAGTTACAGTAATTGTTTTCTGAGTTCTATTTATTTCACTCTTCATCAGTTCATTCAAGTCTTCCAGGTTTCTCTGAACTTTTTCTCCACCTCTTTTGATATCTATATCTATCTATATCTATATCTATATCTATATCTATATCTATATCTATATCCATATCCATATCTATATCTATATCTATATCTATAGATATTTAGGCAATTGGGGTTAAGTGACTTGCCCAGGGTCACACAGCTAGGAAGTGTCAAGTGTTTTGTCTGAGGCCGAATTTGAACTCAGATCCTCCTGACTTTAGGGCCGCTGCTCTACCGACTGCGCCACCTAGCTGTCCCTTGATATTTCTTATAGAATAACAATTTGTTGTTGTCATCCAGTCATTCAGTCATGTCTGACTCTTTGTGACCCCATTTGAGATTTTCTTGGCAAAGATACTGGAGTATTTTGCCATTTCCTTCTCTGGCTCATTTTATAGATGAGGAAAATGAGACAAATAGGGTTAAATGATTTGCCCAGGGTCATTTATAAATAAATGTCTTATAAATGTCTGAGGTCATATTTGAACTCAGATCTTCTTGACTCCAGGCCCAGCACTCTATCCACTGTACCATCTAGTTGTTCAGAATAATAATATTCTATTGCATCCCTATACCATAATTTGCTCTGGCTTTTACCATTTGATGGGCTCTCCTTTTGTTTCCAATTCTTTACTAAAACAAAAAAATGCTGCTATAAATAATTTTGAACATATGGATCCTTTCCCTCTCTCACTGATCTCTTGGGGGTAAAGTTTAGTAGTTGTATTACTGGGTTAAAGGATTTGAACAGTTTATTGACTTTGAGCATATAATTCCAAATTGCTTTGCAGAATGCCTGGACAAATTCACAACTCTACCAAGAGTTCATTAATATTCCTGTTTTGCCACAGTCTCTCCAAAAATTGTTATTTCTCTTTTTTTTAATCTGTTAATCTGATGTAAGTCATCTTAATTTGCATTTCTCTTATTATTCATGATTTAGAGCATTTTCCTATATAGTTGTTGATAGCTTACATTTCTTCCCAGCACCTATTGGGAGGGGAAGAAGGTATAAGTTTTTAGGAAGGAGTTGTTAAAACATCTTTCCCACACACATGAAGAGAAGTTTAGGACAAAATCTTAAAATAATGTTATTTTCTGATTTCGACAGTACAAGAACACCCTAAATGAATGGGGAATGTTTTGGAGGGTTTTTGTTTTTTTGTTTAATATTATGTGTGGCCTGAAGAGAAAAGGGGAAAGGTCTTGACCACTTAGCAGGTCATTGAAGGTTTTATGGAGGAAAGGATATATGAATTGACTTTGTGGAAAGTTAGGAATTAAAAAGAGGGAGAGTTAAGGGGGATTTCCAGGCATAGGAGAATTAGTGTAAGCAAAACCATGAAGGGCAAATATGTGGTTGAGTGGATAAAACTCCTGGCCTGCAGTCATGGATTCCTGTGTTTAAATCTCACCTCAGATCCTTACTAGCTGTGTGACATTAGGCAACTTATTTAACCCTGTTTGCCTCAGTTTCCTAATCTATGAAATGAGCTGGAGAAAGAAGTTGCAAACCACTCCAGTATCTTTGCCAAGAAAACCCCAAATGGGATCACAAAGAGTTGGCCACTACTGAAAATGACTGAACAGCAAAAAACAAACAAACAAAGAAACAAAACAAAACAAAAAAAAACACGAAAGAATGACAATATAGTGAATATTGAGTAGCCTATTTGGTTAAATCTTAGACTTTATTGAAGGTTAAATCTTTGACTTTATTGACCTTAATGCCATTCTTAACTCCTCATTCTCCCTCATCCCACATTTTCATTCAACTGCTAAAACTTATTGCTTATGCCTCCCCAAATTATCTCACGTTCTTCCTTTTCTCTCTGCTCACACAGCCATCACTCTAGTTTAGACGTTCATCATCTCTTGCCTAGCCTATTACAATAGCCTCCTAACTGTTGTCCCTACCTCCCATTTCTCCTCACTTTAATCCATCTTCCACACAACTGCCCAAATGATGTTTTTTTCTAAAGAGCCAACATGATCATGCCATGCTTGCCCGTACCACTACCCCTCCCATATACACACTCAATAAAGTCCAGTGGCTCCTTATTATCTTTAGCATAAAATTTAACTTCTCTTTTTGGAATTCTTTACAACCAGGATCCACACTGTATTTCTAGTCCTATTACACCTCTTACACACACACACGCACACACACACACACACACTACCTCCAGCCAAACGATCTTTGTTGTTGCTTCTCACACATGACAATCCCATATCCCATCTCCAAGCCTTTGCACTAGTTGTTCCCCCATGCACTCTCTTTGACTTTCCATTTCTTAGAATCCTTCATTCCTTCAAGACTCAGCTGAAGTGCCACCTTCTGCTTGAAGCCTTTCCTGATGTCCCTGCTGCTAGTGCCTTCTTCCATTGCTAAGATTATTTTGTTTGTCTCTGTTTTGTATATATCTTTATATGTGAAAATCATCTCTCTCATTAGAATGTAAGCTTCTTGAGGGCAAGAAATATTTTTTCCCCGCCTGCCAATTAACAGGAATTTAATAAATGTTTGCTGATTGGTTGGTTGATTTCTTGGTTGCATGCTGCTTTGAACGAATTTTCTGTTTGCTCTTCTTCCTTTATCCTAGTGATAGGGGGATCATAGGAAGGTGGGTGTGAATAATCACCCAAGTCACTCAGACAGATATATGTCCCATCCTTTTTTTTTTTTTGGCTAGGCAATGGGGTTAAGTGACTTGCCCAGGGTCACACAGCTAGTAGTAAGTGTTATGTGTCTGAAGCCGGATTTGAACTCAGGTCCTCCTGAATCCAGGGCTGGTACTCTATCCACTGCACCACCTAGCTGCCTCTATATGTCCCATCCTTAAAGATGGCCAAAGAATAGAGATCCTGACCAACACTGGAAATGAATCAGATGGAAAGAATTTCTAAGCCAATCATGTGTGAAAATAATGCCCCTTTTCCCTTAAATCCTGAGATCTCAGTTATACATCTCGGTAGAGACATAAAAACCAGAGAGAAGGAGAGGAGAAGGATAAGGGTATGCTCCTTATCAACTGTCTGGGACTCAAAGAGGGATAAAACATTCTCCTCTCTTTCTCTCCATTCTTCCAAGATCAACTGCCCTTTGCTCTGTATTAACCTGTATTAGCTCTTGAAACCTAGACAGAGATTTCCAGAAACATTCTGAATTCCTCTTTCCTTGTATAGCTTTAAATGCCAATTTAAACTTTCAAAAAAGCAAGGGTCCTTTCTTATGTGAGAAAATTAGCCATCTAGCAAAGAAGAAAGGGAAATATGGTAACTAAAGCCATGTTGACTCTTAATTCTGTCAGCAATGAGATTAAAAATAAAACAACACATCTGCACTAATGCAAAAAAAAAAATTACCAAAACATAGTGCAGGGGAAAAGAGAGAGAGACAAAAAGCAAAATCCTACTTTTTATCCTATTAAAAAGAGAGTTTGAAGTTACAATAGAGAAAAAGGGAGCAGATTGTGGATTTGAGCCAACACTACAGGGCTGGGGGAGTATCTCAGCTTTGCTGTCAGGAGGAATTAGACTCTCCATTCAGTAGGTGTTTTGCCTTTCCCTTTGAGTCCCTTTCTTTCTTCCTGCTACTTGCCTTACAAGTGCTCTTCTATCAGGATCCAAGTCACATAAGCATGGTGGTATCCCTTCAGCCTTAATATTTGAAAAATACATCTCCTAAAGCAGTATTCTCCAGCTTATCTGAGACTCCATTAGCATCCTGGAGAAAGTTCCTGCACCCATCAAAATCATAGAAGAGGCATTTAAGACCATTTAACTTCCTCCCCCTCAAAATCTCCTGTGTTGCTTCTTCCCGACAAAAGCTAGACACTAGGGTGTCTCCTGCTCTATGTAGATGGATCCTAAATGAGCAAAAATGACTGTGCATGGGTGGGGGCAGGGGATGAAGGAGAGAAGCTTTGTATTAGCAATAAGTCAAGTCAACTAGTATTTATTAAATATATATGTAACAGGCACTGTACTAAGTATAAGTGCTACAAAGAAAAGGAAAAAAGAAACAAACATATAAGGAGTTAAAAATAAGCAGTGTCATGTTCTTTATAGTTTAGTATCTGTCTTTTTATGTCATTTGAGTTTCATGGTGACATTGTGCATTAGGTTGCTGCTGTTTAGCCCTTCAGTTGTATCTAACTCTTCATGACCCCTTAGACTGGGATGGTCCATGGAATTTTCTTGGCAATGATACTGAAGTGATTTACCATTTCCTTCTACAGTAAATTAAGACAAACAAAGATTAAGTGACTTACCTAGGGTCACACGGCTAGTAGGTGTCTGAGGCTAGATTTGAACCCAGGTCTTCCTGACTCCAAGCCCAGCATGGCATCCACTGAGCCACCTCGAAGTAAATTCATTATCTGTGAATTAGTTAGTACAACTCTTACTATCCTCATTTTAGAGATGAAGAAATTGAGACTCAGGAGAAGTAAAGAAGTAATTGGGTGAAATGTAGTCAAAAGGGAGAGAGAATTAATTACTATGGTAACACAGATGAGTGTTATGAACAATGTGTTAAGTAGCTTCTTTTTTTTTCCTAACCAGATTCTAAGATATTTTTGCACTCCTGAAGCAGTACATGTGATGGTGATATGTAAATGATGTAAGTACAACTGCGGAGTATTTAAAAATCAATATTTAAATTTGTGTACTCTTAGACAAAGGCCCAGTGCCCCATCCTAGTTAATATTCTGCTTTCATAGGAGGAGGGATTTGACCCAAACCAAGAAAAACATTTCAGTCCTCAAATATGTAGAATCTAGTTCTAGTAATCTAGACCCTGAGGGAGTGATAAAGTTTAAATAAGAATCAAGTCCCTACCCTCATAGAGTTTCCAGACTATTAGTGATAAAAGACAATATATCGATTTAGATAAAAGTGATACACAATGTTAAGTGTCAGAAAGTTACAACAGAGAGTTCTCTGTTACGTTTTAGAGGGGAGAGCATTACTTATCATACTTAGTAGGGAAGGTTTCCTAGGAGAGATAGCATTTGAGTTGGGGACAAAGAATGGATAGAAATTCCAAAGGCAAAGAGAGGAGGAAAACTTTGTGGGTGTGATGAGTGGTAGGAGCCAAAAATATAATTGCGGGGCAGCTAGGTGGCACAGTGGATGGAGCACCGGCCCTGAAGTCATGAGGACCTGAGTTCAAATCTGACCTCAGACCAAACACTTGACACTTCCTAGCTGTGTGACCCTGGGCAAATCACTTAACCCCAACTGCCTAAGCAAAAAGAAATAATAATAATAATTGCAAGAAATCACAGGAATGTGAGAAAGACTGTAGGAGATAAGCAGAGAAATAACCAATATGGGATGACTGTGGGCATTGTCCCAGGATGCTGACACCGAGAAGGGGCCATATTTCCTCCTTCCAAAGCACTGAGCCATTGGGTTAGAGGGAACCTTCTTGTCTTCTCACGGCAGCAAATAACAATGCTGGATCCCCAGCACTGGTCTGACCAGAGGAAGTTAATTTTAACCTTTCTTGTCACCACCCTGACTCTCTCCTGAAGGAATAGCAAGTGGAAAATAGCACCACCCTAACCCATCAGGGCAACTTGGACAACTCACCTTTTACCTGGCCTGGTAACTTATGGCATACTGGACACCCATCTGCAATCAATGACCTCTGGGTATCCTAGAGGATTTTCTTCTGCTCTACTCTTACTTTGAATTTTCCTCAGGTATCAGAATCCCAGTTTTGCTTTTGGTTCAGAGGGTTCTCTCCTTTGGGTAGAAGCTTAGAGTCCATGGATGGGAATAATTTCAATCAATCATCAAGTATTAGTTAAGTAAGTACTCTACGCCAGGCAATGTGCTAGGGGATAGGGTTATAAAGACAAAAGAAGAAATAAGTCCTTCTCTCAAGGAGTTTACATTCTAGTGAGGGAGATATTAAGTATATGTATTTGTGAACACATATACATACATGTTTATGTATGCACATAAGTGCATATACACATGTATAAATAAAAATATATTCAGAATATATGCAAAATAAATACAGGGGAGGAAAATCACCTGACCCTACCACTTGATCCCTAACAAATAACTTATCTTACTATCCTAACTCCGAACTAGCTATGTTGGAATTTTAAAGTTAATACCCCAATCTCTTTTCAATTATATGATTTCTAAAGTCTAGTTAAGTTCTACCATTCTGTGATTTTATGGTCTATCCCACTTTTAATTTTAGTTGTTGTTATGGTTATATTGATCAGGACACTGATATTGACTCATTAATTTGACAATCATTCTGCCTATTATGTGACACATATTATAATGCTAGGTTATATATATATAATATGGGATATAATATTTCATATATATATATGAATACAAAGAAAAATAAACACAAAATTAAAAACTGTGAACTGGTCTAACCATTTTGGAGAACAGATTGGAATTATGCCCAGAGTCATATAACTGTGTATACCCTTTGACTCAGCAATACCACTATTAGGTCCATTTCTCAATGTGATCAGGAAAAAAGGAAAAAAAAATACTCGATGATCTAAAATATTCCTAGTAGCTCTAGCTGTGGTGGCAAAGAACTAGAGATTGAGGGGATGCCATGCAATTGAGGAAAGGTTGACCAAGTTGTGGTATATGATTGTGATGGAATACTGCTACACTGTAAGAAATGATGAACTGGTTGGTTTTAGAAAAATATGGAAAGATTTGCATGAAATAATGAAAATCAATGTGAACAGAACCAATAGAATGTTGTATACAGTAACAGCAATATTGTTCAAAGAGTAATTGTGAACAACCAAGTTATTCTGACTACTATAAATACTCAAATCAACTACAAAAGATCTGTGAAGGACAATGCTACCCACCTCCGGAGAAAGAACTCATACACATAGTATGATTTTACATATATATTTTAAATCTCTGTCAAATGTTGGCCTTCTTTAGTGTGGAGTACAGAGGAAGGGAGGGAGGGAGACAGTCCAGAACTTAAAATCTAACAAAAAAAATTAAAAAATACTCCTAGTTGTATTGAAGTGGGGGTGGAGGTAGGGGAGAGACTGGCAGAGAGGAGGAGGATAACAATATATACAAAGATAAGTAAATACAAAGTGTATGCAAAATGAACAAGATGTCATCTGGGGAAAAGGCCTTGAAAAATGGGGGTAAGGAAGGAGTCAAGAAATCTTTCCTGTAGGAGTAGGATAGGATACTTAGCAATACTCATGTCTGTTGTTTTTGACATGAAGTCTCCATTCCGTCTATCATCCCTGTAGTTAACCAGATCCCAGGTTAACACACACTAGTAAATTGCCCTCCTTTGCAGATTCTGCACTTCACAAATGGTCATAGCTATGAGTCTCATTCTCCTGGTTTCTGTAGCAGTTGCAGTTAAGTTAACTCTTCACTTGGGGACCTATGGGAGGATTCTGACACAAAGGGTCTTCTTCCCAGAAATAAAGAACAATGACTTCGCTCTACTACTGTAGAGGAAATACATTGGAAGGGAAGCTAGAGAATGCTTTGATACATTGTGTACTGTCTTATTTGCAAGCTTCATATAAAATTATTTGATCTGTTTCATAATTTCCTTCATAAATTTGGTGGAGGGTTGAGTTCCTTGCTTTCTGAAAACTGCTTCCTAGCACATAATCTCTTCTTTTGTCATTTCATTCCTGAGGTACAGGAATCATTTCCAAATATGAAGCTGTCTTCCCATTTGCAATGGAGAATTCAATTATCTGATCCAAAAATATTTATTGAACACCCACTACATGCTCACTATGCTAGGTATGGTAGCTGTAGAACAATATTGTTGTTTCTCTTATGGACCTTCCAGTCTGTTAATGTTCATCCTTTGTACTTGAAGAGAACCAATGACATCTAATCCAGAAGGCGAGGCTATAGCATATAAAACAATTAGAGTATAAAATCAAAAAGCTAACCTCTCTGAACCTCAGAATCTCCATCTATAAAAAGGAAATAATACTTGTAAATACTGACCATATCTACTTTGACAGGTTTAGAGGAATGCACTTATAAAATCTTATATGTTATTTAAATGTTAATTTTGATTGTCATGTGATATAGACAATAGGTACAATAGAAGTACAGAGTAAGAAGTGATTGGTGAGGGTCAGAATAATCAGGGAAGGCTTTCTAGTGGGGAGGTAGGAAATTAGCCGGACTGAAAAGATAAGTCTGATTTGTGTAGCTAGAAAGGAGAGAGGAAAAGATTCTAAGCTGAGAGTACAGTAAAAGACCAGAGTCAATTTATTACAGGATTTGGGGATGGGGGATATTGAATACACTAGCTTAAGCGTCTTTTCAGAAGAAACCCATTTATTTATGAAGTGAGTAGCTGGTTAAAAAAGGTATTTTCTGAGAATGGAATTTAAATTTCTGGACTGTAGCTAAAACTGTAAGAATGAGAAGCTCCTGGCCATGGATGGAGTTTAGCTTTGAACAGGTTAATTAACCTTCTTCCTAGGCTGCCATGTCCTCATTTGTAAAATGAAAGTGTTGGACTCCATGGCCTTTAAGGTCTCTTCCAGCCCTAGATTTATGATCCTATGACACTATGAACTGAAGTGTATCTGATTAAGGCTAGTAATACTTGCCTGATGTTTCACAAATCTAATTAAAAGTACTTTACAATGAAGAGGATCAGAGAACGGGGAAAAAAAATATGTATGTATATCCACCAAGCAAGAGATCATGGTGAGTAGTAATCATGAATGACGATTAACAGTTGAGATAACCAGAAATTCAGAGAAGACATACATTCCTGGAGAAAAGATGGAGAGATATAGTTTAGATAAGAATACATTTAGATGGATAGATTCAGATGATGGATTCAGAGCTGGTTTGATGGTCAAACTCCAAAACTATTATTAATGGTTTAAAGTTGCTTTGAAAGAAGGTCTCCGGTGGAATGCCCCAGAGATCTATGTTTCAATCTGTGTTGTTTAACATTTTTATAAGTGACTGGAATAAAGGCATTGATGGCACTTTCATCAAAGTTACAAAAAACACCAAGTTGGGATGAATAGGTAAGATTCTGGATGACAGAGTAAGCATCTAAAAATATATTGAGATGGTAGAGCAGCAGTTCTCCAAATATGGTCCATGTACCCTTACATTCCTAGACCCTTTCAGGGAGCCCATGAGTTCAAAACAACAACAACAACAACAACAACAATGTTTGTTAATTTCTAATATGATTAATATAAAAAGTCAAAATTTGCATAGCATTTCTTTGGTGATCTCAATAATTTTTATAAGTGTAAAGGGATCCTATAACCAAAAAGTTTGAGAACCACTGGACTAGAACACTGGGATAAATCTAATACCAAGAAATACAATAGGAATTAATGTACAGTGTTATGCTTGGGTTAAAAGAGAGCAACTGCATAACTATGGGGTAAGTATAAGTATGGGATAAGCATAATTAGACCATAGTTTGGATGAAAAAAAATGGCCATTTTTAGTGGACTGCTAGCTTACTGTGGGTTAACAGTTTGATGAAGTGACCCCAAAAGGCCAATGCAGTCTTGAGATTAACTTAAAGAGGCACAACTGCTGAGAATAAAGAGGTAATAGGCTCTTGGTGCTTAGTAATGGAATGACAACATAGGAGGTATTGTGTTTAGTTGGGGCATTGTAGTTTAGGAGGGATATTAGCAGAGACCAACCAGGATGGTAAAGAACTTTAGTCTGTATTATATGAGAGTCATTTGAGGGAACTGGAACTTTTTAGCCTCTAGAAAAGAAAATTGGGGGAGGAGGACAGAGATGATAGCCCCTAAGTAGGGTAAGATATCTATAACTATAAATAAATAAGTAAACGTGTGTGTGTTCATATATACACATATATATGAAGTGCAAAGGAGTGATATAAGGTGCTAAAATAATAAAGAAGAAGAGGACTTAATGACCAGCTAGGTTCAGAATTTCATGGAGGAAATGATATTTTATCAGACAGGAGGAGATACGGCAGGGTTGGGGTGAAAAGAGCGTTCTTTACATAGAGAATGGTAGGGAACAAAAGAATGGAGGCAGGAAAAAAATAGGGTATATTTGGGATATGATAGATGGTAAAGTCTAGTTACAGCCTAGAGTATGTGAATTAGAAATATAGGATAAGTCTGGAAGTTAGGTTGAAAACACATTATTAAGGGCTCTGAATGTCAGATTGAAGAGATTGGAATTTAGTCAGTAGACAGTGGGGAGCCATTGAACATTTTTTAACAGTGGAGTTACATGATCAAAACTGTACATTGGGAAGATTAACCTAGCAACAAAGGGTAGGAAGGCTGGGAGGGCTGGGAGACTGTAGGTAGAAAGCCTGGTTAGAAGATTATCACAATAATCTAGGTGAGAGATAATGAGTTCCAGAACTGGAATGACAGTAATAAGAATGGAAAAGGTAAGGGGTGGGCCTGAAGACATATTTGTTGTAGAGATAGAATCATTAGGACTTGCTGACTAATTATATGCAGTAGATAAGACCAAAGAGAGATTCTAAGACAATTCCTAAGTTTCTGCACAAATACCTGGGTAAATTGTGGTTTCTAACAGAAAAAAAAGGAACCTAGGAGGAGGAGAATAGAAAGGAAAAGGTCATGAGTTTGATTTGGCACATGCTGAGAATGAAGTACTGTTAGGTTATTGAACTGCAGATAGGTCTGGAGCTAGGGAGAGAGGTGGAAGCTGTCAATACAGATTTGAGTCATTTGCATAGATGTGTTAATTGAGGCCGGGGAAGTGAAACAGATCAACAAAGGAACAAGAGTAGAGAGAGAAGCCCAAGTACATCACCTTAAGGAAGGTCCATATTTAGCAATTGGAGGGAAGAAAGAGAACCAGTGAAGGAGACAAAGAGCACCAGCCACAGAAGAAGGAAAAAAAATAAAAACAAAAACAAAACAAGAAAGAACACAGTCATCAAAGCTAAAGGAAGACAGGAAGACAAGAGGTCAAAGAAGGAAGTGAGATAAGCAGTTTCAAAAAAAAGTCTGAGAAGATGATGATTGTTTAAAAAAAATGGATACTGTGATTAAAGAACTATTGGTGATTTATTACTTTTTTTTATTTTTGAGAGAGTAGTTTCAGGAGAAATCAGAATAGAAACAAAAGTGCAAAGTTAAGCTGTAAGAGGTAGAGGGGGATACATAATAGAGGCCAGATGATGAATGGCTTTGAAAGTTAGATAGAGGTGTTCAGATTCAGTGGGGTGATCAATAGGGAACTATTACAGATAGGCTCTTGAGTGAGGGAACTGCATGTCAAAAACAGTGCTTAAGGACAATTAGTCCAACAGTGGTAATATAAGATGGCTAGATGGTGGAAGGTTAATGGCAGATTCTGGGTTCACCAAAGTGCCGTTAGAATAAGATCTTTAAAGACACATGGTAGCCATTTTTGCCCTGATCGATTAAAAAGAGAAATCCAGAGAAGCCCCACCAACAGAGAGCCCATAGGCTGCTGCTTGCTTTTTATTTTTTTTTCCTTATAGTCTTAGGTCTGTCACAGACCCCATCTCCTTCCTGTGCAAACTGTCTCCCTGGCATCTCCTCTCTTGGACTAGTCTCCCAGAAGCACTCTTTCCTGATCTCTGGATTCAGTGCTTTGTTCCCTCCCCAACTCTGCTTAAGCTTTTTTCAGGCACTCAGGTACTCAGGAGCTATTGTTTGCTCCCTCCCAGCTGAGAAAAAACATCCTTATCTACTTCAGCTAGGGCAGGGCCCAGGTGCCGACCTGCCCACCCCTGCAACCAGGTTTTTGCTGCTGGCTCCTGTGAAGCTGGCTCTTGTGGTCTTGAAGCATCCTTTAGAGACTCTAATTAACCTAAATTGACATTTATTTTGCACTTTATGATTTCTGAAGCATGTTCCTCACAACAATCTAGCTGTCTGGGCACATTGCCTCAGAACACTATAGCTGCAGCAGGCATCCAGACATAAGGTGATGTGGGAGGATGGTGCAGGGCTTGAAGAGCAAGGATTGAGGAGGCCTAGTTCATTAAGCTCTTCATTTCCTTTTCTTCTGGCTATTTACACTCAGCTCCAATTCTTACACAAGATAATAGGCCTGGAGCTAGAAGGGATCACAAGGGGCATCTACCTCAACCTTTTTGTTTTACAGATGAGGAAACTGAGGCCTAGGGATGTTAAAGGACTTGTTCAAGGTCACCTAGTTGGTAAGAGTCAGAGGTGGAATTTGAACCCAAATCTTCTGACTCCTGAGCCAGTGTAATATTTTTTACTTTACTAGGGTATGTTCCTCTGAGCTATGACAACAACAATAATCATTTGTTGATGTCTGCTTATCTCTTGGGGAGGTTCAAAGTTTAGATAAGAGATGATTTCTTGCCCACATGATGCTTGAAGAGAGGTAAGACATAACTTATTTAGCTATAATACATAATATTACATGATAAGAGAAGCAGATATGTACAGTTTCTGGAGTCATATGCGTCCAATACTTACTACTTAGATGGTCTTGAGCAAATCAATTTACTATATTTTTCTAATACTCAAATTCACTTGTATGTAACACTCCTCTCTGGGCTCTGTCCTCCAACCCACTTGGGCAGTGACATATTGGCCTATGTTCCTACTTTCAAGGTTCTATTGGCAACTCTGTAGATGGCAATACTCTAACTTATAAGCCCCTATCACTATGCTTCCCCTTAACAATCATCCAGAAGACTCAGTTCTTTAGCAGAGACATTTTCTCAAATGGCATAGCATGTACACTAGTTACAAAGGCTTTTCTCCAAAACTATAGATTTATTCTCAAAACAAAACAAACAAACAGAAACATGAGAGGAGGGGTGGGGTTGAGAGTGAGTATAACAAAACAAATGGGGGCACGTATTATGGGCTCCTGACTCCTGCGCCTGGGTGTTCTTCTCTTTTTACATGATATTCCCACTAAGATTACTTGCATAAGTAATGGATGAATTACTTAGCAGAGCTGGACCCTTGCTTGGGTATGGTATCTTATCTGATGGGTTAATCCCCTGCTGGCCTGTGTTAAGCAAACTGCTTGTGGACTACTCAGCTAACTTGGCTCTCACTGCTACCAGTTCCAGTTTCCAATGAGACCTCTTTAATGGCTATGATAGATCAATGAAACTCATTGGTTGCTTGAATGTTCCTCTCCCAGAATACTCATTCAGGAAAGAAGAAATACAAAGTACAATTTACTCTGGGATACATGATAGTCAGGAAGGAAATAAGACAGCTGAGAAGCGGTTCTTTTCTTAATTGTTGCCCAGAAAATAAAGCACAAAATGGCACAAAGGAGGGGCATTTCTCCCCCCTTCTATGTGAACTCCATTCCAGCTTTAGTCCTCTTAAATCATAAAGCTCTGAATCATGTTCCAAAGTTTTACATGTTTGGTCATTATCAGGCAAGGATTATTGGTAAATATTTCAAGAACTGAGAACATCAGATAAAGTCTTCCATTATATGTAAAATTCAATAGTTAGATTAGATGACTTAAGAGCTCCCTTCTCACTCCAAATCTTTATTGTATTATCTCAAAGTACATAAAGAGTTATAAAATAAGGCACTCTGTGAGCTCTGAGATGAAGATCTGTCACCCACTGGAAGGTTTCCTGTAGGAGATGGCATTTGAGCTGGGATTTGAAGAATGACTGGAATTCAATAGCAGAGCTTAAGAAAGGGACTGAAGACATTCCAGCCATATGTGATTCATTTGACAGAATGTAGTCTCATTTGGGTCTGAAACCCAAAGTTTCAGACACTAGGACTATGGGTCCATGGTGCTTCCTTACATTCTTTGCATTAGGTATATTGTTCTCTAATTAAAGCAAGGACACTTTTAAGGATGATTCCACTCCCCCCTCTCCCTTAATCAGTAATTCAATGAATTGATGTGATGAAATTTTAGGTATGTAAACAAGATGGTTAATATATTGTAATTACTTTATGAGGTATGACTCAAAAAAAGCTATAAATGCAATTCGTCAAGAATTTTGGTCAAACCTATTGGGCCTATCTTTAACAGTCAGGCTATGAGTGAGTTCAATACAGAGGGAAACACTCCAGCAACATAAAATTTCAGTTCAGGGAGGACTTCCCAAGATGGAGCCAAGATGGCAGAGTATAGGAAGTACTCAGCCAAGCTCTCCCAACATTCCCTTCCAGATAACTTTAAAATGATGTCTCAAATCAATTCTTAAGTAGCAGAGCCAAAAGATGATTTAGGAGGTTGGAAAGAGCAGTCTATGACACAGGGGTGGAAGGCGGCTTGGAGCCAACATGGATTCAATGCCAGTGGTGGGACTAGGTGGTGGCAACAGAAGCAACAGCAACTTTGGGAACTCTCAAGCCAAAGGGGACCTAGCAACTAGTCAGAAAGAGATTGCAGGGGGCTCCTCTGGTAGCACTGGACACAGGACAGATGCTATTGGGCAAACTCATTACCTATGCTGATCTCTGAGTCACAGAATTCAAAGGTGAAAAGGAGCACTTTTGGTAATGAGGGAGCAGGACCCTGAGGAACAGTATTAATTGTAATCCCAAAGGATCAAGGGTCCTTCCTGGTTAAAAACCAGATTGCAGACCAGGATAGCAGTGACCACACTTCTTTCCAGATCACACTACCTTAGAAGCACTGAAAACTTCCAAAACCCTGGAACCAGCTCTGAAAATAGTAATGCAAAGACAAAAAAGAAAAAGAAAAAGACTGAACATTGCTTGGGCCAGTGTCCCTCTACTCTCAATACTGGGGCCAGTACCCCTCTACTCTCAATATTGGGAACTGAGCCTGTTAAAGTTTGGAGGTTTAGGGGTACTGGGACCACAAAATCAAGGAAGAATGGAACCTAAATAGGATTAAGGGTGGGAAGTGACCAGGAACCATAGGGAGGTAATACAATGGAGGGCTAGGCTAGGTTAAGAGCAACAGAGAATTGGGAGATTGGGTTTAGGTGATAATGAAAGGCTAGTTGATAGGATTATAGCCTCCAGATGAAAGCCAGAGATTTGGCCATGTGGGAAAATCCAGGGCTTTTCCTTTTTGAGGTCCAGATCCCAAAGACATGGTCTTTCCCTTTTAGGGGTTCAGATTCCAACCCTGTCAAGCCCAACTTTAATATAAAGTTTAAAGTCAAGAAATGTACTGGAAAAATAAGCAAACAACACCAACAAGAACCTGATCATAAAAAAAAAAAGCTGCTATTGCTGTAGGGAAGATCAAGAGCAACAAGTAAAACCTCAAGGGGAGAAAACTGTGAACTGGACACAAACCTTAGAAGAATTCCTAGAAGGGGTTAAAAAAGATTTTCAAAATTGAATAAGAGTGGTAGAGGAAAAATTGTTCAAAGAGATGAGAACAAGGAAAAATGATAAAAGAGAATTAACAGTTTGGCAAAAAGAGGTACAAAAATACTGAAGAAAATAACACCTTGAAAATGCAACTAGCCAAAAGAAAAGAGATACAAAAGCTCACTGAAGAAAATAATTCTTTAAAAATTATAATTGGGCAAGTGGAATTGCGTGACTCCATGAAACACCAAAAAACATTGAAATAAAGTCAAAAAAATTTTAAAAACAGAAGAAAATTTGACCTGGAAAATAGATAGAGAAGAGATAATCTAAAAATTAACACAGAGGTAAATAAGGGACTGGAGCAGAATGTATTATGCCTCATCTGAAGTAAAAAGGGCAAGGGTAGCAATCATAATCTCAGACAAAGTAAAAGTACAACTAGACCTAATTAAGAGAGATAATCAGGAAAACTACATCTTGCTAAAAGGCACCAGAGACAATGAAGTAATACCAGAACTAAATATATATGCGTGAAATGGCATGGCATCCAATCTAAAAAGAAAAGGTCATTGAATTACAGAAGGAAATAAACACTAAAACTATACTAGTGGGGGACCTCAACTTTTCCTTCTCAAAACCAGATAAATCTAACCATAAAATAAATTTAAAAAGAAGTTAAGAAGATGAATAGGATCTTATAAAAGTTAGATATGATAGACTTCTGGAGAAAATTAAATGGGAACAGAAAGTATATCTCAACTGTACATAGCACCTTCACAAAAATTGACCAGATATTAGGGGATAAACACCTCACAACCAAATGCAAAAATACTAAAGGCACTCTTTTCAGACCATAATGAAATTAAAAAATGACATTCAATAAATAATGACTTTTATGAACTGGTATAAAATGAAGTAAGAGGAACCAGGAGAACATTGTATATAGTAAAAACAATATTGTAAGGATGATCAACTGTGAAAGGCTAAGCTACTCAATGAACCAAGATAATTCCAAAGAACTTCTGATGAAAAATGCTATCTACCTCCAGAGAGAAAACTGATGAATTCTGAATGCAAATTGAATTTTTTTTTACTTTCTTTATCTTTCATGGTTTATGTGGCTGTGTGTTTTCTTTTGTAACATGTATAATGTGGTAATTTGTTGTATCTGACTTCATATTTATAATCAATATCATATTGTTTGCCTCCTCAAAGGGTGAAAAAGTGTTGGAAGGGAAAGAATTTGGAACTCAAAATTTTTAAAAATGAATGTTAAAATATTTTAATATATAACTGGCAAATAGTTAATGACATGAATAAAATATATTTTAAATTTTAAAAATCAGTTTTGGAATTAAAATTATAGCTTGAGTCAAGACTCTTGGAGAGAACTCCTCCTGGGGACAGGAGAGAGGTTTTGCCTCTCTATCCTCCCCACTGCCTCTTCATTTAACCATGTCTTCAGAAAGGAGGGGCAAATAGGGAATAATATCCCATCCAGCAGAGAGGGAGAAATAAACCAAGGACAAATATAAAGAAACACAGACATACTATGTGTATACCTGTTTATGTGTGATATTGATTATTGATTACTGATCAATTAATTAAGTTTTAGTAATTTAGTAATCTAATTTCTAGACGTTAGATTGGGATTTACTTAGTAGAAAAGTTTGTAAGGGACTATGGAGCTAACTGAAACTGGTCCTGCCTTTTGAGGGAGATAAGGAAGATGAATGGAGGATGATTCAACCTAGTCAGGAGATATTTTTCTTAGCACTGAGTTTCTTTAGTAAAGGACAGGTAGGGGGGTAATTTGATTTGACACTTTCCAGAGGATGGTACTTAATTTTGTTTTCCCCATTGGTTTGCATTCTGGAAACCCCTCTTGTAAGTCAGCACAATTATGCCAAATGTAAGCCCGCCCTTATTTCTAATATAGAGCAATCACTGACTTGGTTTAGTTTGCATCACTGGACTTGATGTAACCACCAACCTCTGATTGCTGCTCTGATTGTAAGGAGGGTCCACTGACCTCTACTATGGGTAATTGCTAGCCTTGCCAATAAATAGATTATGCTCAGAAAAAAAAAAAAAAGGAAGGAAGGAAGGAAGGAAGGAAGGAAGGAAGGAAGGAAGGAAGGGAGGGAGGGAGGGAGGGAGGGAGGAAGGAAGGAAGGAAGGAAGACACACAGACATAGGCTGAAAGAGGCTAGCCACTCAAGAGATAAAACTGTATATGTGATCTTCCTTACTATGGTAGAGATCATGCTGTCCATGGATTCTAGAAAGAGATCAGTCCTCAGAGCCCAGCAGAGAGCTACACCTAAGAGGAACTTAATGAGCATTTTAAAAAAAAAGAAAAATACATCTAGTAATTAGGAACTGTGAGTTTACACTTCAAACATTTACATCCTCTAAGTTTGCACCCACTCTCCTTAGGAATATTGTGTATGCAAAGAGATAGCATGTTTCTAGTTCTTAGGGAAAGACTTTTATATCAACTATTCTTATTATATTACATTAGTAAATTCTAACAGCTAATTAATTATGGCTGGTTGAAAATCAATGGGGATTACACCTGCTGGGGTTTCATGATATGCATCACCTAAAAACCCAACCTCTTTTAGTTCCCCCAGAAACCTGAGAGTAGGGGTAAAATTTGTCCTCTGGAAACCCAGCCACCACTGCCAGGATTAGTTGGGCAGTAGGAATATAGCACACTGAATAGACTCTTTTCATAGGTATATGAATTTTATGAATGAGAATAGAGTGAGATACCATCTAAGGAAAGGTAAGAGAGAATTGAAACATTGAGACAAGTCCCTTTTATCATAAATGAAATGAGTCTAGAAACTTTGCAGTGAACCTGGGAATTTATCTGTATAACAATCCCATTCTGTGCCTTTTAGCTATGTCCTTCATGTCAGAGGTCTAGAATTCTGTAGGTGAGTTGAGGTAGGAGGAATGACTTGGCAGAGTTCATTGCTCCCAAATAGACTCTTTCTGTGGCTGGCAACCCCTCAAATTGGTGAATCTAAAGTAAAATCCTATCAAACTAAGAAAGAGAAGTCATTAAAACTGATGAAGGAAGATTATTGGGATTTCCTATTCCCTGTTCCTCTTGAATCTCTCAAAGTCACCCAGGAGCTTTTCCTGTGCTGCTTACTGTCCTTCTTTGTAGCCTAGTACTTTGGCATTTTCTCCCTCCTGTCCCAGAACATAAAGGACAGACAAAAAGTTTGTATACAAACAATCATCATTATGTCACCTGCCTGTAGGACTCGTGTAGATTTCTGGAGCTCACGTTATTTTTGTGCAGTGTCTGATTTGTCTGTTGTACTCTAATGGGGCAATGGCAGCTGTACCCATCTGCCTAATGGATCTGTGCTGTCTGGGCTGTGGGGTATTTACCCTCTGGCACCATGCAGATAGATAAGAGGTCCTCACTAATGTGCTGCTTCTTCTATCAAGTCTACGCCATCTGCATTCTAATGAGTCCCATTCTGGCTGCAGGGACAGTAGGCTAGGATCTAAATTCTTTCTAATTTCTTTCCTGAAAGGATGAAATTCATCTGTCTTTCCTTCATTTCCCATATCTGCCAATCTGTGTTCATTTCATACACTCCCCACCTCCAACTCCTGCCCCCACTCTTTACTCCCATTCAATCACCAAGAGAACATATATCTGGGCATAGGAGAATCTAATCCAATTTAGCCACTAACTAGTCATACAACATTAGGGAAATCTCTGGGCCTCTTTTTTCTCATTTATGAAATGAAGGAGTTGGGCTAGAGTTCTTTAAGGTCAAGTCTAGGATTTTAAATATTTATTTTTAAAATTTTATTTATTTTATTCTGAACTTAAGAAATAAAACAAGCATTCCTATAATATAATATAATAGAATAAAAGATGATTGCACAAGAAACTGCAAATCTATTATGTACAACTTGCTATTCCTTTTAAATATATAATAAAGTTATCATGTAACTTTTTTTTCCTTTTCTTCTTCTCTCCCCTCACCTTAGAGATGGATATCATTAGACATAAGTCTCTCTCTCTCTTTCTCTCTCTCTCTCTCTCTCTCTCTCTCTCTCTCTCCACACACACACACACACACACACAGTAAAACCATCATTGTATTTATCAAGTTTTTTTTTTTTTCCCCTCTCTGGATGCAAATAAAATCTTCCTACATAGGTTTTGTTTGGTTTTTATTGTTTTGTTTTTTTTTTGCATGTGTGTGTAGTTGACTTGGGTATTTATAATAGTTAAAATGACTTTGTAGCTCAAAGTTGTTCTTAAAACAATATTGCTGTTACTGTATGCTACATTCTCCTGGTTCTACTCATTGTGTTCTTCATTATTTCATGCAACTCTATCCATACTTTTCTAAGATCATCGAGCTCATTATTTCTTACAGTACAGTAATATTTCATGATGATCCTGTAACACAGCTTGTTTAGCCATCCCTCAATTGACAGGCATCTCCACAATTTCAAATTCTTTGCCACCACAAAGAGAGCAGCTATAAATATTTTAGAATTTCTTAAGTTCCTATTGTGTACTAGGAATTTGCTAAGAGCTGAGAAGGGAGGAATATTAAGAAGTGGAAGACAAAAATCTCAAAATTTCTACCTCAAAAATTAGAAACACATTTCACACATATTTTTCTTTCCCTCTTTTTATTCCCTCTTTCTCCAAAGGAATGCTAGAGGTATGCCACTCAGACTGTGGAGGAAAATCCTTAGCTCTTTCTCCCTTTTTTCTGACCCTATATTCTTATGGGTAAAAATATATAATCCCAGAGAATATTTCTCCATATAGGCAGGAAGAAGTTAGGTTGTATTGGGGTCACTGGTCATTTTAAAGACAATCTAGGAGGGTTTGGCTTATGGGAAAAGGGACAGAATTTGAATCTTTGGCTTCCTTTGAGTGTTGCTGCTGCTGTTGATGATGATGATGATAATGATGATGATGATGACAGTGATGAAGGCAGCTGGAATTTCTATTGTACTGTAAGTATTTTATTTATGTTATCTTGGGGCAGCTACATGGCACAGTATATAGAGTGACAGTCCTGATGTCAGGAAGACTCAACTTCCTGAGTTCGAATCGGGCCTCAGACACTAACTGTGTAATCCTGGGCAAGTCACTTAACCCCATTTGCTTCAGTTTCCTCATCTATAAAATGAGCTGGAGAAGGAAATGGAAAACCACTTTAGTATCTTTGTCAAGAAAACACCAAATGGAGTCAAAATGAGGCAGACATAACTGAAATGGCTGAACAACAAAATATATTATCTCACTTGATTCTTGTAATAACAGCATGGGGGAGATGTTAAAGGTATTATTCTTTCATTTGATAATAATCTTAATATTGTAGTTATTGGTCAACTATTGGATGTCTACTAGAAAGTGAGATGGATTTGTAGAATTGAGGTTCCTGACTTAAAAACCTATGTCTAATCTGTATCTCTAATCTCTCTCTCTGTCTTGCTCTCTGTTTCTGTCTCTGTGTCTTTGTCTCAGTCTCTCTCTGTCTCTCTGTCTCTCTCTCTCTCTGTTTGTCTCTGTCTGTCTCTGTCTCTCTGTCTCTCTCTCTCTCCTCCCTAGCCCATAGAACAGGGCCTGGCACACAATAGATGCTTAATAATTGTTTATTGATTAATTGATTGATATAATGGAATGTAAAAGTTCTTGAATTGTATTTTTCTAGGTTATCCTGTGATCACAGAAATATATGAAGGGTCTAGAACAGGATGAAGCCATAGAAAGACAATGACCTTGCCTTCTGGACATAGCTTTTAAGTTTACTCATATTAATCTGTATGGTAAATACAGAGCAATCTGGGTGTTCTAAGAATATTGCCATGGGTCAGATTTACACAACTGTGGGGTTTCATTGACAGATTACCCTTGTGATAAGTTGGAAGAAAAAGGTATCCTACAAGGGAAAATTGACCAAGTAGTTACATAAACTTTTTGATCCTAAATCAGAGTGAAACCTCTTATATAGAGGCTGCCCTTTGTGAGCATGAAATGTGAGGAAAAAAAAGTAGATTTAGGCTTAAGAGCACTGATTAGCTTAGATAATTCCACTCCCTTCCAAAGAACTTGGTTCCTGACATGAGAAAATTAACCAAACAAGAAACATTTGCTAAAAGCCTACTATGTGCCTGGCTCATGTAGGTACTGAGGATACAAAGACAGAAAATGAAATATCCCTTGCCACCAAGGAGTTTACATTCTACTGGGAAAGGGAATGTATACATGCATAGGTATATACTAAGTACATACAGCATAATACAAGGTAATTAGTTGAGGAGATGAAGGTGATAGAAGCTAAGTGCCCAAGAAATGGCTCGTATAAAACATAGAAATTGAGCTGAACCTTGAAAGAAACTAAGGTTTCTAAGAGGTAGGAGTGATGAGGGAGTGTATTCCAGGAAAGAGGGACAGTCTATTCCAAGGTATGGGAATCAGACGAGAAGTTTTGTATGAAAGAAGTAACAAAAAGTCCAATTTGACTAAATTAGAGAGGGCATGAAGGGGAGTAATGTACAATAAAGTTGAGAAGGTAAGCTGGAGCCAGAGTGACAGGCTTAAAATGTCAAGAAAAGTACTTAGCTTGTCATACTAAAAGTAGTATTTAGTATAGTATTTATTTATAGTGTTATTTAGTATAGTATTTATAGTAGCATTTAGTATAGTATTTATAGCAGTATTTAGTATTTCATACTAAAAGTAATTGGGATCCCATTCCAACCAAAGAATTGATAAACAGAAATATCTCTCCTTATGGAAAACAAAAATAATGAAAGCCCTTCTGAAAACCTTTGGAACTTAAAGCTAAAAGAGAAGTGACAGAGTCCACTTTTCCTATGAGGAAGAGGTAACTGGCTTAGCTGACCCCAAGGGAAGCAGGACACAGATCCCTTAGAGCTTTGCCTAGTAAAAACCAGCAGAGACCATGGGCTCAGAAGAAGAATGCTGAGTCTTGGCCACCCAAAACCAACACGAAGAAACTCCTGGTAGAAACTACATGCTATGCCTTTACATCCAGCAGAGACAGCATATCTAGTAGAGACTGTGACGTCACTGAGTAGACCTAGTGGGAACAGCGTGATATCACCAAATATCACATTAGCAGCCCAGACATTAGAGATGAGAGTTATTTCTATACCCAAATCATGCCTGTTTGCTTATCTGTGACTTCCCAGTAAGAGGATGGGTATCTGTGGTAGGTAATGGGGGAAATGGTTGATTGTTATTTTCTTGCTATATTATTTCATTTAATGTTCCTCTTGTGAGGTTATTGCATCTTCTGGCTGAGTAGCAAAAGTAAGTATATTGATGGGGTTCATGACCTATGATTCTGGGTAGATAAGTACTTATCTAATGCTTGAATGTGAGGTATCGTTCTCTGGGGGGAGGGTGACACTGTGATTTTGGAGGGGAGCACTAAGATGCTACAGGTAGCTCTGTCTTCTGACAGAATATTCCTTTGTAGCATCTTTTGTAGACATGTCCGAGAAAGTAAAGGAATATTTGTCTCCTATCAATTTAGAAATCAAAGTAACCGAGTATGAACTTCCTCCACTTAAACAAAGAATGATCAGTTGACCTACAAAGAGTGTTCTTGATCTAAGATCTTCCATGCAACTTTTCGTGGACATTCTCATAAGCTTCTGTGGTACTGTGTTGAGGGACCACCCATTTGGCTCTTAGATTGTTATTTATGCTTTCATGCATATATTTTATTTTGTCCCTTGCTATATGTGTGTACTTGGGCCAGTTCCCAATCTCTCTTTGGGATTCAGTCTCTTCACTTATAAAATAGGGAGGTGAGAGTTTGCACAGATGATCTCTTAGGCCTCTTCTAGCTGTAAATCTATGATCCTTTCTTCTGATTCTCAATTAGAGTAGAAGTCCCATCCAGGACAGGGAATATGTCAAACCAGTGCCTTAACTATAATAGAAATAGAAAGGATAATTGTTGTAGTTAATACTAATGACTATGATAAGGAGTATGGCAATTGGGTGTCAGGGTGATGATGATCGTTCTCCGCCCTGCCTCTGGAGGCTCTGGTGAACATCCTGCAGGGATGTTCTCAGAGATGCAGAGACTGCCTGCTTCCAGAACAATTGAGGGATTCACAGCTGTTGAGCAGTAGAAACAGCTACATCTTCTTGCACAGTCCTTAAAGGCTTTGACAGGGCAGACTCTATTCATTGACAATCTGCTGAGCCTGCCTATAAAGCATTGGCTGGCTTAATGCCTATTGTCAGGAGAACTTTAAGACCTAGAGAGACATTTCTCACAGGGACTTTGTGTGGGCACAGGGAGCAACAAGCCCATTGCTAGTGTTTTCTGCCTCCCAATGCCCTGGATATATATGCTTAAGCAGCTAAAACACATACATACATACACACACCCATACACACACACACACACACACACACACACACACACACAGCACTTACTGTTTTGCAGGTTTTGATTCTCAGGAATGTTTACCACTTCACTTCAGCCTGAAACAAAAATCCTTTTCGATTTCCCCAGTCTCCAATTATTCATGAAAAATATCAAACTGAGAAACAAAGGCTTTTCTTTCGGAAAAAAATGAACGGGTGTTTCTTAGCCTCAGCAACATCTAACAATCCTTCATATTGCATGGTGACAATTTCAAGAGAAAGGACCGCAGTGAGAGCGTTTTGCTAAGGAAACCCTCCTTTTCCTAGTGTGCTCTGGTGTTAATAATTTAAAAGTCAGCAATTTCCAAACCAAATTATTCTTTGCTTGCAAAAGCTGCTGCCAGGTACATCTATGTCAAGATGCTGCCCAAGATGTCTGAGGCTTAATCCTGACATGAACAAATTGATATGCAAATCTGAAAGGAAGTCAGGGATAAAGGGACATCTTTGGAGAAGAATACAATGGGATTCTTTACAGCATATTTGATAAATAAGTGCACCTGGAGTCAGAAAGACTTCTGTTCAAATCTAACCTTTACTGGCCCTGCGACTATGGCAAATTTCTGCACTTTGTTTTTATCACCTGTAAAATGGCACTAATTCCATCTGCCCCATATAGTTGTGGTGAGGTATGAAGTTCAAATGTGATAGTATATGTAAAGTGCTTGCAAACCTGAAGACCTTACAGAGATATCTATCATTTTTATTAGTGTCCTAGGCCAAAATTATTATCAGTATTACAGGCCAATAGGAGCTTCTTACACAGAGTTGTGTTTTGAGATGTGTTGTGCCCCAGAATATATATGAAGACATTTGACCAGGCGGCCTGCCATAATTCCTTCACCATTTACTTATAAAAATGTTTCTTGACCACCTACTATGTGCATAATGATGTGTTATGCTATGTGTTACAGGGTGTCACATGATGAATTCTATGTAATAGGCACTCAAAAAATGTTTGCTTAGTTAGTGAAATTACAAATACGTGAGTAAGTAATGTTCTCACTCCATTGTGTCTTGCCCCTCCACCTCAGAACTTTGGGGTTGGGGAAGAAGAAAGGAATATTCAAGTTTAAGTAATGATAGGTGTGACATACCTTTTAGCTACTGGAAACTTAAAGTGACAAACTCAACATAAGAGAAAAAAAGGCTTGTTGACATAGAAGACAAGATGGCAGGCATGACTGAGGAAGTCTCTCTATGTATCTGGCCCATGCTCAACTGTGATCTTGTTCCATGACTGGTGAGTTAGACCTGACAAGAAGCAGTTGGAGCTCCCACAGGGCAACAGGACATCAAAGGAAAACTGACAGCCACAAGGCAGGTCCTAAGTCTTTGCCTCACATGTGGAGGAGAAGCAAAGACTGGTGTCCAGAGTCTGTGAGTCTTTATCTAAAGATTTTCTGTACTTGGAGCATGAGCGGAATATCAGCATTTATACATGAGTTTTGTGCTTTTATGGATTGCTTTGCCTGTTTGCAAGGATGGCTAAAGAGGGTTAAATACATTGATCTGGGCTTATGCTGAACTCTCGGATTCAGAGAGGCCTGTGAGCTCTGTGGAGAATGTCTCTGTCTAGTACAACTTGTGGGCATTTAGCCATGTGGTTGATATTTTGTCAAGTATGTAATTATTGTTTCTATTGCTTCTAAGTGAACATTATAAATACTAATAATCACAACTTGAATTTATATAGTGCTTTAAGATTTAGAAAGCATTTTATGAATATTGTCTCATTTTATCCTCACAACAATCCTGGGAAGTACATGCTACTGTTATCTCCATGTTATAGGTGTGGAAACTGAGATAACAGAGATTAAGTGACTTGTCCAGGTTCATAAGAACTATTAATGTGTGAGACAGGATTTGAACTCAGGTCTTCCTAATTCCAGCTCCAGTGTTCTACCCACTGTGCCATTACTAGATATAGTTAAGAATATTCTGTTTGTATCTGTGAGGAGTTCCATCGTCAAGATAATTAGTGAAATGTAGCAAGATCCGTGAAAAGGCAGGGCTTTGCCAATTGGGTAAGTTCTTACTAACCATAATCCCTTAGATTAGGAAAATGGCTCAGATGTGGAGAGTTGGAGTTAAGGAAGGAAGAAAACAAGCATTTATTAAGTACAGATTATGTGCCAGGCACTGTACTGAATGAATCACAAATATTATCTCATTTGATCCTCAAAACATTCTTGCAAAGTAGAGTCACTCTCTAAGAACCTCATAGAACTTGGTATTTCCCTAGCATTTCTACTCAGCAGGGCTCAGAGCATAATAGCCAGTTAGTATGTGATAGTCCAGCACCTAACCTTTCCTATTGAATGATATTAGGTAAATGACTGACAGTGCCTTCTAGGCCTAGCCCTTGAAAACAAATGTAGAGCATACAGAGATATTTAAGACATCCCCTCCTGTCCTCAGGAAGTTCACAATTTAGTTGGGGAGACAAAACATATGTTCAACCATGCAAATTAGTTAGAATAGGTCCCTTTTCCAGAATGGAATTAGTAGAAGGTTAATGTAGATAGAAACATTCAAAATTATTGATGGATCCTAAGTGCAGTCCTTGACATGAAAGAAATTCTACCAAAGCCTATATTTATCCTTGAACGATTGGTCTCCCTGTTTCAAGTCCCTCCCCACTCCAGTCCATCCTCCACTCAACTGCCAAAGTCATCTTCCTAAAGCCCAACTCTGACCGTGCCCCACTTCCCACTCCCATAAATTTTAGTGATGCTATACATACACCTCTAGGATCAAGTAGAAAATGGCCAGTTTGGCTTTTAAACCTTTTAAAACCTGGCCCCTTTCTACCTTTCCAGTCTTCTTTCATTTCATTACCCTTCACAAGTTATGATATAGTCAAACTGGCCCCATCTCCTGAATCCATACCTTTTCACTGGTTGTCCCTCATGCCTAAAATACTCTACCTCTGTGTTTCTGACATTTAAAGACTAAATTCAAATCCCACCTTCTACAAGGTCCAAGGTCCCCTCAATGTTAACACCTTCCTTCCAAGAGTATCTCCAATTTACCCTGTAATCTTGTATGTCATAAATATCTTGTATATCACAATCTAGTAGAGGAAACAACATTGGGTGAGTTAATTTTTAATTTTTCATTGTGGATATTGACACCTTAGAAATCGACAAATCCTATATTCAAGGCTTTATTTATTGTTCCATTGGTTGTCTAGACTTAAGAAAGTGATGGAGAAAATGTCGTAATGCATATTAAATTTAAACGTGTGCCATGGTACATTTTTTTTCAGAAAGTTAAATATTTACCAATACATCAATGGTAACAGATAGCTGTGAAGCTGCTTAGCACATATCACCGTGTGTGTGTGTGTGTGTGTGTGTGTGTGTTTGTGTGTGTGTGTGTGTAGTGCTTATACCCTGTGTTGTTCATATGTTTAGTGGTTAGCAACAGAATGTGAAACTGTTTCTGTTGCTTGATATACTGACTGGAATACACAGAAAATGTTAAATAATAACATGGCCTAAATAACAAGACAATAATAGAAAAGATTCCACAGCAGTATATAGAATTATAAACATTTAGAGGTGCAAAGGGACCTCTTCACAGTTAAATGGTGCAGTGGGGAGAGTACTGGGCCCAGAGTCAAGAAGACCAGACTTCAATTCAGTTTTAGACACTTAATGCATCATCCTGGGCAAGTAATTTACCCATTCCCTCAGTTTCCTCACCTGTAAAATGGAGATGATAATAGCACCTACCTCACAGGCTGTTGGTGAGGATCAAATTCAATATTTTAAAATGACTGTCACAGAGTAGGCATTTAATAAATTCTTGTTCCTCTCTGCCCCCAGGTCATCCCCTTCATTTTAGAGATACTGAAACTGATTCTCAGTGATGTCAAATAATCTTTTCAAGGTCACATAGGAGATGATTTAGTATCCAATGAGTGACAGAAACAAGGACAATGGGAGTCCAGAGAAGAAGAAACTCAATGGAGCCTCGAAGCAAAAGCTTCAAGTAGGGCTGGCATCTGGTTGGGCCCCAAGGAATAAGATAATGCATTTTCATTCTTCTTTGTATTTTACTTAGTTTTTTTTTTGTAAGAGCCTCCTAAATGTGATCCATAATCACTCAAAAATGTTTGTTCCATCTATGCATATAGAAAAAAAGTTTAAGACTACCTAATGTCCAGGCCATTGGATTGACAATATGCAGAGCTTGTCATCAAAATTCCCATCTGGGGAGATGCTACAAATGGACACTGAGATGAATTAAAGTTGAGCAGAAATAGGAGAGCAAGTCAGATTATTTTTGGAAAATTTCACAATTCTTTTAATTGCCCCAAGCATTTTCCCCCAAGGGGGAAAATGTTCCTCTTTTAAACATCAGTAATCTTATGGTGATGTTGTATGGCTATGAGTCAGAGAAGAGTGCAGTGTACAAAGAATTGAATATTCACTTAAAGGATAACAGAAAAGTACACGGTGGGTTGGACAGGCTGCAACACATTACACATGAGGAATCATGCCAGAGAAGTGATTTAAATGATGTCATCTGGGAAATGTATAACTGGAAAAAAATAACGGACTGGTTATGTATAAATAGTGAGGGACAAAAGATGCATTCAGTCCGGTCAATGTGAAGAGAGCTTGAGCACTGCCCCTAACATGTTGGATGGACCAACATGCTGGATTTATCAGAGTTCCAGGGTGAGGACTAGGCAAGATGGTCAGATACATGGGTGGGTTGAAATGTCCATCAGTAGGGGGATGCAATGAGATCACTAAGATCACTGAACCTATGGAGTACTGGAGTATTCTTTTACTAAAAGAAAATTAGGTGATGTCTCTAGAAAGCGCATCGCTTTCATCACCATGTGTTACCTACAAAGTGATATAATTTCCTTTCTAGTCTTAATCTAAGAAGAAATAAAATCACCCAAATGCTGTAATTGGTTTGGTCCGACACTTTTATTGGCATTGTTTGGGCATTTCCTTCTGACACTAATGAACAGTTCACATATGCAAATAAGTAATTCTCTTTGGCTCTGAAGACAGCTGAGCAAAATTGTAGCTTCCAGGGCCAAGAATGAATGATTGGCCTAGCAAGCAGCTATGCTAATACCCCTGAGGCGACTTTGGTCCAGCTTCCTAGGTAGACTAATGTACACTGCATTTTCATTGGGCCTCAGGAGTTCAAAGTTCCTCAGAGAATATTTTAACCTAAGCTCTCCATAGAGCTCATTTCCTTTTCTTCTGCCATATTAGAGCCAGGTCACTAAGTGAAATTTACAAAAAAGAAACCTGGAATTTCTCCTGCAGTTTATTATATTTCAGGACAGAGGAGAGGCACAGAAGAAGCTTTGGGGGAGGGAGTGGTGGGTTGGGGGGTAAAGGTTACAGTTTTCTGGAAATAGGAAATGATCCCATTATTTTACCTGAAACAAAGATCTCCTTTTTCAACAATGATAGTCTCTTGCTGTTATTGTATGGCTGTAAGTCATGGCACATTACAGGCTCCAAAGAATTAAAGTTCAGTATCGCCCAAAAGGCAATGGAGGTCCATATTGTGAGCTCGAATAGGCTGGCACACTTTGTACATGCACAGTTGCAAAGGAGAACTGGTAGGTATAAAGCCTAACACTAATGACATGTATGACCAAGAAAAGAAAATGGGTCAGCATGGAGCAAGAATGTGGGATAAGCACTAGTCATCTCATGTGCTTCATCAGCCTGTGCACAATGTTAAGAAAACACAAAGTAGACTTCAGCATGACCCTCTGGGAGGACGTGGATTGGACTCACACACAGCGTGGGCAGGTATAGATGGCTTCTAATCTGCCTCGTTGGAGACAATACCCATATCTATGAAGTCACAGATCCACTGTAGTTTTTGGAGTACCCCAAAATTGAAAAAGAAAGAGTTCGCTTCTCACATCATTGTGATTTTAATACTGCATTTTCAGAGGAAGACAAATCTCTATTTTATACTCAAAGAACTAAAAATAATCTCTCTCTGTCTCTGTTTCTCTCTGTCTTTATCTATCTCTCTGTCTCTCTCTGTCTCTCTGTTTCTCTCTGTCTAGCTGTGTCTCTGTGTGTGTCTCTCTCTGTGTATCTCCCTGTCTCTGCCTCTCTGTCTTTCTCTGTCTCTGTCACTCTGTTTCTTTCTGTCTGTCTCTCTGTGTGTCTGTCTCTCTTCTCTCTGTCTCTCTCACTCTCACTGTCTCTCTTTGTTTCTGCCTCTGCCCCTGTCTCTCATCATCTTTGTCTATCTCTGTCTCTCTCTGTGTCTCTGTTTCTTTATTTTTTTTCTTTTTCTGTATGACTCTGTTTCTGTCTCTCTGTCTCCATCTCTCTGGCAGTCTATCTCTCTTCCACATTTTTGGTATTAACCAGAGGAATTACCAGGATCTTTTCAATGACATTCAGTCTCACTCACTCTTGGCCCTTGGCGATAACAATTTTGCTTTGCTTTCTAAAAATTCAAAGGAGCAGACTCATTAGCACCAGTAAGAAATGTTCCAATGAAACCATGCATTTAGAAAGATAATGGGGAAGCCCCTTCTAACCTCCTGTGTCCTATAACCAGCACCTTCACACAGTCCTCTGAAGGAAGCAGGCCTGCTGGGAAAGAGGTAGTCTTCTTGTAAACCACCTGAGGTCATTTTCTCCTAGAAGTGCTTGTCCTCACCTGTGCCTCTTGTCCCAGCTCCTAGATTTGAGATTTTCCCTCAAAAATACCTCTCAGACCTTCGTTGTATTTTCAGGATTTATTAATGGACCTCACTGGATAATTCAGATCTCCAATATAGGCTATCCTTGGTAAATCATCTCCTAAGTGCTAATCTCCTCCATGGAAGACTGGTAGAAGCATCTGCTCAGGTAAATTAACCTTTTACTCTTGTCAGGATGTTGGCCTAGTGAAATAAACAACTAGTACAACTTCTAAACCCCATCTTTTCCCACTATCCTCTGATTCCCCCTCCCATCAGCCTTGAGTTTATAAAGACCTTTCATATTATAGATATTCTGTATCTGACAACTACATTATAGCATTTTTAGGAATGCCCCCCCCCAAAAAAAAACCAACATAAAATGTTTTTGCTATAATAGGCTAATAGACAAAGTTCTAGACATTTCTTGACACAGTAAGGAGAATGATAATTCTAATATCCATGGCAATTAAACAAAATGGATGTAGTATAACTATTTCTGGCCTCTCTGAAGGACTTGGTGGCTCATCTGGCTAATGCCAGATAAATGCAAATGCAAGGTTGGGGAAATAAATACACATATATGTGGAGAAAGAGAAGTATCATGAATGTTATGTGTATGTTTTAGGTCCATGGTGGTGATGGTTTGAGCATGTCAACAAAGAACTCTGCTCTGGCCTTTGATATTGTGACCAACCCTAGTAGTGTGTGTGTGTGTGTGTGTGTGTGTGTGTGTGTGTGTGTGTGTGTGTATGTCTGCGTCTGTGTATGTGTGTGGTTTGTCATATCACATTTAAAACATAGTCTGAATGATATCATTTACTCAAGTTTCTTCCCTTTTTGGATCCATGTTTACCCATATGTAAAACGAGTCTAAAGGATCTTTATGGTTCCATCCTGTTCTACATTCCATGATTTTAGGATTCTACTTCTAAAGAATATTAGAGATCTGAAACATCTGATAAGAACTCCCTCTTCCCACTCACTTAATATGAAAAGTATGAAGTGAATTAGAAGGATGTTGAGTGCCAGCAGCTAAAGAGAGCTGTTATTGAGAAAGCAAGGGCAGAATAGGGGCAGAAAAAGACTTTTTGTTCTGAAGACTGGACATTCTTTAACATTTCCAGGAAAAAAAAATAAAGCAACACTGATTTTGAAAAGCTGTGCCTGCCAAGGGCAACAAGTTTTTTAGTGTTTGAATGCCGCTGGCATCTGAATTCTGGGAATTAACCCTGATACCCAATGTTTCTGTTTGGATTCTGTTCTGTGCATTTTATCTCTCCTTCTGCCCTCAGGCTACTAGTCATGCAATTTCATCTGATTCTTACCCATATTCAGGAGCCTTAGAGAGTTCAGTCGTACACCTATGGGAAAACATTTCCTAAAGTCACATACTGTCCCAAATACATATTCCACCCACTCATATAATTCCCACATATTGTAAATAGAAGATTTGTGTCCCTCTAACATTTAGATATCCTATTTTGACCCTTCTCTCTTAAGAAACCCAGTGCCTAATATAGCTAAAAGCCCCCACAGCATAAACATTGATACAGATGTTCATTAGCCACAGCTGATTGCTGTTTTTTTTCTGTTTCCTGATGCCATAGATGATATTCCCTTCCTACTCCTCTATATTTCTTATTTTTTTTGTTTATTTTGTTTTTGTTTTTTGTTTTTTTAGAATGATGGGTTTAAGCAGTGGGGCATGTTTTAATGGCCTACCTCATTTAGGAGTATACTACCCTCTCATCCCTCCTATTCAGGTATGTTCCTGAAAAGATGAAAACCTTTCCTATTACAGTGAAAATAGATTTAATGATTTCAGGAAGAACAGGGGATCAGTAGGGAGAAGACCTGAGTTTTAGGCCCAGTTCTTCTACCAATTAGTTGTATAACTTTGGACAAGTCATTTAAATTTTCAGTTTCCTCACTTTTCAATGACTAGATTTTGTTTCAGTCCCTTCCAGATCTAACTTTCCATCCTTCATGTTCTGTCCTTTCAATGGGAATATAATTCAGTCATTACATTGAAAGTGAAGATTTTGATCCTCTCCAGGAAAGTCCTGCGAGGTCTTTCTTGGTCCTGCTTGGAAGGTTTAATTTCTGTCTTCTCTGTCAGTTCACTTGCAACTTGCTTTACCTGGAGCCTTAGGATCTTCATGGTGCCTTCACGTTGATTGGGAAAGTAAGTTCAAACTATAGATTTACCGTGTTTTTCAAAGCATGGGAATGTTGGTTTTGTCTGACTTCTGTTTGAGGCTAAGATAGGAAAGTAAAACTGGCATCTGGGACTCCAAGAGGTCAAGATGACTTGGCATGGCCATTGGTAGCTAGCAATGAGGTTAGCAGACAAATACAGGGGAAAAGAGGTATCTGCCTTAATACTTGTGATTGTCAAGGCACTTGATTGTGGTTTTTAGAAGCCTGGTAATTCAGGGAACCAATAAAAGGAAGGGAAGTAATTTTACTGGTCAGTATGTCAAATTATCAGTCACTTATTTTGTGCAACATCTGAAGCCAGGCAGAGATAGCACAATTCAGAGGGAGGAGATAATACAATAACTGAATTTTTGGAAAATATTTAGTCCAATAGGAGACTGAACAAATATTGATATGTGCTTACTGGTTCCCATGGGACAATCATCTAAACATGTATGTGACCAACTACAAGCATGCTGAGATTCAAAAACAAAAACAAACAAACAAACAAAAAGCAAAGACCTAAAACATCAGTGCTGAGTATTTAGGGAAGTATAAAGGACAAAAAGATTGAGTGAGGTAGTCACCAGAAGGACTTCATGACTAGATCCACATCATGATTTAAAGTGGGAGATGCTGGCATCATTTGTGAAAAAGTGGCATAATTCATAGAGATTGATTAGGCCAGTTAATATATTGGGATCAAAATGATATTTTGAAGCAGTTTGCAAGACTGTGCATAGACATATATTGACCCACATGCAGAAAAACTGCTTCTTTGGAGATAGTTTTGTCTATTTCAGGGACTTTTAACCTGGGATCATGGATCTCTAAGGGGTGTGTGAAAAGATTTCAGGGGATCTGTGAAATTAAAGCTCTTAACACTTTGATAGCTATATTTCAATATACTTAGTTTCTTTAGTAATACCATGCATTTTATTTTATGCTTCTAAAAGCATTATTCTGGGTAGGAGTCCATAAGCTTTGCCAGATAGCCAAAGGGCTATAACACAAAAATGGTTAAAAACCCCTAATCTATCATTAAATAGACACATTGGCCATGCCCAAATTCAAAGAAAATCATTAAGGGACATTTCGGACCAAATGAAAATTTAATATGTATTGAAAGATGCAGCATGTGGTTTAGTAGGTAACATAGTATAGAGAAGTCAATATCCTACAGTGGAGGACTGCAGTCCTTTCATGAGAGAACTTGAGTTAAAATCTTACTGTGAATGGCTACTGTCTGTGAAGCCTTTGGCAAGCCACTTAATCTCCCTGGACCTGTTATTTCATTTGTTTTCATGAATGATAAGTCAGAACAAGAGAGCAAAATTGGTTCAAACTTGTGCAGGGGTTTATTTATTCTGCTCTTGAAGTCAGAGCCAATAAACCTGATGGCTCTGAATGCTTCTTTTGGAGAAAGCCAATTGGCCCATTTTCAGATGGACATGTGAACTCATAAAAAATAGCTAGCAAAACACACACACATATATTACATAATATATGACATGCTGTTTCTCTGAACCATATCTCCTACTACACACCATGATAAAATTTCAGAGAATTCTCTGATCCTAGTTTAGGAACATAGATGTAGAAGTGAAAGGAACCTCAGGAATCATCTAGTTCAATCCCTTATTTAACAGATGAAACAACAGGCCTAGGGAGATTAAATGACCTTCCAAAGGCTAAATAGATAATAATAATTATACACACACACACACACACACACACACACACACACAGAGACAGAGACAGAGAGACAGAGAGACAGAGAGAGACAGAGAGAGACATAGAGAGTGCTAGCTGTATGCAAGCAGCTGAGCCAAGATTCAAACTCAGGTTTTCTGACTCTTAAGAGCAGCATTCTATCTATTGCACCTTACAAAATGTCTAATTTCTGATATTATCTATTATAGGATATGTTTGATTGATATAATAATAATGAGCATAGTAATAATAATGCCTTCATTTTATAAAATGATATCCCTCATCTTCTCTCAGGGAAACATAAGTTTTGAATTATTTTTTTTCAGTACTAGTAATGAGGAATGAGTTGTGTTAAGGTGCCCTCACTTTCTCATTTTGTCTGCCTTGTAACCAATATTTTCAAGATGGCCGGCCAGGAATAGAAGAGCACAGATTTAGAACTGAAAGGGGCCACAAAGGTCACCTAGTCCAAGCAGAGGTTAAATGATGCAAATAGAAATGAAATGTCTGGCCAAAAAAGAGAAAGTATTCTAAGCTACCAAAATCTTTCTGTAAAACAAATAAGGGCTTGATATACAGATGAAGAAAAATAACATTGAAAATTTAAAAAAAAAGAGCTAGACCAATATCACTAATGAATTTTGATGCCAAAATCTTGAGATAAAAACCCTCAACAAAGATACTATAGTACTATTTCCCCAAAAGAATTAATTATGACCAAGTTGGATTTATACCAGGAATGTGATAGTTCAATATTAGGAAAGGAATTAACATAATTAATCACATTAATAACAAAAATGATTGTATCAATAGATAGAGAAAAAGCCTTAGACAAAATATAGTGCTCATTAATGTTAAAAGCACTAAAAGCATAGGAATGGAAAAGACTTCCATTATTGTGATAAAAAACACATATAAAAATCAAGATTTAGCATTATTTATAATGGAAAAACATTGGAAGTTTCTCTAATAAATCAGCAATGAAGAAAAGATGCTCACTGTCAACATTTTTTTTTGTTCACATGAATTTGTTTCATTACTATTGCATAATGGTCTGTACAATGGTATGAATTATATGACTTGGGGAGGGTTGTAAGCAGCTTAAAGCTGCACTGCCCTTCACTCTCCCCACCCCCAGCCAAGGGGTTGAAATCTCTGATCTAACCAACTGAACAGAACCAAATAAAAGTCAGTTTGTTAAATCTATGTGTGTATAATCAGGGTGGGCTGAATGCCATTATAGAATTCCTATAATTGTCAAGGTTTCCATTTACAGAGTTCCCATAGTTAAGACAATCAAGGACAATTTGAATACCATTCCCATTTTCTGGAAAAAAAAAAGTCTCAAGCCCTCAAATCCCTAAGGACTTACCCATAATCATATACAATAGGCCAACACAGATGGTCCTTCTCTTGTGACTTTCTCTAATCAAAAGCCTATCTTACAAGTCTCTTTTTTAAATTTTGCTGCCCAGATCTCCTAGGCAAGTTCCCTAGGCACCAAGGGAGCAGATCATTTCCCTCTAACAGCTCTTCTCTTTGGGATTTCTGTTATGTGACAGAACCCTACCACCTCAATGGCCTTTAGAAGCATTGTGACAGACCTCCCTATGCACAGTCAGCATGTCCTGAGAGGGACAAGCCAATGTTGGAATCTTATGTTTTTTAACCCCCCCCTCAGCTTTTTTTTATTGCTTTCTGGAACAGGCTTCTTTTTTAAATATTTGAATTCATTGAGTCTTTATTTATTGTGCCTGGGCCTTAAGGCATTTCTGCAGAGAGTGCAATTTTAAAATTTGCAAGGGGGTGAGAAATGAATTAAATGAAAACATGCACTTAGAAAGGAGCCTCAGAGGTCACCTACCCTGGCCTCTTACCTCTGGGCAAGAATATTCCTAGTCCTTTCTAGACAACTTGTTTATTATCTCTCTATGCAATGGTATTAAGAAAAAGAGAACCTGGTGAATCTGATAAGCAGGCAGCTTGGGGAGGAGAGCACATAAAAAACAGAGTTCACTTTCAGAATAAGGTCTTGCTGGAGTCAGGGTACTTAGTGCTCTAGGTGAGGTTCGGACCACAAAGTAGTTTAGGCTTAGTGATTATTTCCTCACTCTTGCAGAAGAGAGAAAAGAGCAGGACCTGAAACTCTTTGGACTCCCACCTTTCCATTATACCTAGTGAGTCTTAAGCCTGCATCACCAAACCACCACCTCATCATCTGTTACTTTGTACACTGACTAGTTTTTATCCCATCTCCTGTTCTTATTACCTGGTTTTTAGCCTCAGAAGCTAGGAATATAGTGAAACATTTCTTCCATCATAGCTGAGAGCTCTGATGGTGATGCCCCTTTCATAAGAGTCAGCTCAAAGGACACCTCTTTCCAAGGGACTTACTTGATCTCTCACGCCTCCTTCCTGCTTTAATCTCTGCATATAGCTTATGCCAGGGGCTGGCAACCTTTGTAGGGTTTCTGCTGAAGATGGCATGTAAACCAATTTTCAGAGGCCTCAGGCCAGTTACCACCATTACATATCAGTGATAGCATTAGCCTATTAGCCCTGTGTAGGCAAGGGTAGGCTTGAAAAACAGAAAGGTGCTGGAAGTCCCTGAGTAAAAGGTCCTTGGCTTTCGTACTCCATTAAATCAAGCCTGCCTCATGGAATTCCTGTGATTCCTGGACCACTCCCTGTCCCTTAAATAACTGGCCATCTTTACTGCTCTGATCATTTCTTGACATTCTGAATTTTCTACCCTCCCACACTCATAGCCTGAAAAAAAGATGACAATTTGGAGTTGGTAATTGTTTCTGCTCTTCTACAATTAGGGTCCCATGCCCTTTGACTGCCAGGCCCATGACTTCAGGTATAGGAATGACTAAAAAGATAGGAAAGCCTAATAAAGAGTAGTACAATTCACAACTATTGCTGACCTTGTATTGAATCCTTGCTCCAGGTCTTTGTTGCATGCTGTGCTTTTAGACATTCAGACACTCACGATATAGCCTCCTGCTCAAGCGACATATACAACACAGAGGAGCACAAACACAGACAAGCATGGGAAGATACTCAAGTAGTCATATACTCCAGAGGAGTTCTGCTTAACACACAAAGGTCCCTCTTGGCTCTTCTGTTTTCTGCTCAGGCAAAACAGTGACTTCTGCAGAATTAGGGCCAGCCTAGACAGAGCATCAGCCCAAAAACCTGAGCTATTTTAGTTTGGACTTGAATTTTCCTGCCTTACATATCATGCTGATATTTCCTTTATCAATAGTCTTCATCTCTGCCCTACTTGCTACCATGGATTCCTTACCAATATTTGATAAGAACACTCAAAATCTCCACTTCCATCCCCTCCTCTCCTCCCCAAACACATAGCATTAGCTCTGTATGACTGGCCTGCAGTTTCACATTCCTCCAGGGTTCAGCCTGGTACAATGGAAAGTGTGTGGACTCTGAAATTAGAAGACCTGAGTTCAGCTCCCACTTCTCCCACATACTAACCATATGAGTTTGGCAAAGTGACTTGACCTCTCTGGGACTCAGTTTCCTAAAAGAGAAAGTTGCCTTAGATGGCCTCTGAGACGTGTTCCAGGTATCTGTTTATGATACAATGACCCTTCCTTTCATGACACACACACTCCTGCCTTAAGTACCAAAATGACACTTGAGGCATATACTTTCATCTTTATCATGTGGCTCTGGAGTACCTTTCCATACTTAGATTATTTCCCTTCACATACATAAAAGAAAATAACTCCAAACTGACCTACTTGCTGACCCTCACACATAACATTCCAATTTTTATTCTGAGCCTTTTCATTGCTGGTCCCCCATGTCTAGAATGTGTTCCCTCCTCACCTCTGTCTCAGAATTGCTAGCTTCATTCAAATCTCATTTCAGATACTGTTTTCTACAAGAGTCCTTTCCTGATCTCCCCAACTGCTCGTGCCTTTCCCCTTATTATCTTGTAATATGCATATATATATACATACATATGTATATATATATATGTGTGTGTGTGATTTTTTGCATTTGTATACTCAATACCTAACATAATATCTGGTATATAATAGGTGCTTAATAAAAGTTTAATGAAATCTGGTGCTGCAAATTCCCAAATCAAGACTATCCTTCCTAAATATAGTTTCCCCCATTCACAGGTAACCCCAAGATTGGGGGTATCTGCCACGGGTACATTTAGCTAGGCAGCTCTTGTCATATTCTTTCCTCCCAACACTTTGTACAGAAAAAAAAAAGGAAAGACTTAAATATGAAAAGCTAACACATTTAATCAACCACACCCTATTATAACAGAGATTTTTTTTTAGCCTAGGGGCAATATAATAACCCCTCAGGTCTATACATATTTGCTCTGCTGCCTTATGGAATTTATATGAAATAAATGTTAGGAGTGTAATCACAATAACCCAGAGCTTGGGTTAGGAAAATTCTTGATTTTTTAGAGAGATGTTTGGCTCTCTTTCCTAATTCAAATTTATGTTTATCTCTAGCTAACTGCGAGCTTCTCTCTGTTTAAGGCAAAATTCATCACATAGGAAACATTTAGGTAAAAGAAGTGAACAAAGTTTATTACAGTGATTGTTTCTAGGCAGGAATGAGGATGGGAAGTTGGGGAAAGCTTCAGGGGTGGGGAACCTGAGACCTCGAAGCCACATGTGGCCCTCTACGTCCTCAAATGTGGCCCTTCGATTGGGGCTGCACTTGAGGATCTAGAGGGCCACATGTGGCCTTGAGGTTGCAAGTTCCCCACCCCTGGGCCTTAGACCATAACTTCTTTCAGGTCTTGAGGAAGTGACTGCAATCAACAGTTTCAACGCAAGGCTTCTGCTGTGAGATGCCTGTAGGAGGCAATGGTCTGCCTCCATTTTTCCCTTCTGCACCACAGTTTAGCCCTCTTTTTCTTTCTCTTTTCTGCCTCTCTTTTCCGTTTCTCTTTTTTGCCCATTACCCCCTTGTTTCTGATTCTTTCTGGTTCAACAGGTGAAGTCCTGACAGGTAGGGATGGAGAAGGAGGCTGGGAGGCAGATATTTTGCTACTGTTCAGCATTTAAGGTCTTAACACTTTCCTCTCAGTCTATCACACAATGTATGTTTCCTTAAGAATTCCTGAGCATTGTGCAAGGCTTCCTTCCATCTTCCAGGATGCCAATCAGCTCCCAAAGCTCTATTATACACTCAAAGTTCACTGTTCAGCCAATTGCTATAAATTATCTGCTCAGCTCTCATCCATAGAGCTCAGGCTAGTTGAAGTACCTAGCTCCCTGAGTTATCAGAACTCTTTTTGGTTATCTTAAGTCTCTTCTCATGGCACATGGTATAGGTTCCTGCCACTTTCACTCCTTTAAATCTCCTGGTTCCTGGCTGCCTCCTACTTTCAACTAACCTCCTTGCTGTCTTCTTGCCTTTGGGGTTCCTATCATTCAGTTTGCTGTCTCACTCCTATTTGCTTGCATGGCTCTAACATAACCTTTCTCTGACTTTTGATACCTAGGCTTTATCAATGCACAGCTGGATCTTTTCAGTAACTTTCAGGGGAAAAAACAATTGCCTGAGACAGCCCCCAAAGAGGTAGGGAGAACAGAGAATCAGAGGTAGAATAACATGACCTTAAAGCACTCACTGGTTGCAGACCCTCAATTTCACTTTGACCACTAGCTCCTAGGCCCTGCTTACTATCTGATTGGCCTCTTTCCATACTGAATGTTTATCCCATGATTCCAACGTCGACTCCAGAATCCTGGCTCTAGATACATGTTTTATAGCCTATAATCTGCTGCCAGCTACACAGCTATGCCAATCATTATACCCCCACTTCAAAAAGTTGGCACATTCAGCACACCACTCCTTTGCCAAACCAAACCAAATCAACAAGGGCACCTAGTCCATTCTTTTCTGTTCTTCCTTTAACACCCTGGAGAGTCAGTGTGGTCAATACCACATATGCCCCAGCTCTTCATGCTTTTATGAAGGATTCTAGAAAAGATGCTTCATAACTCCCAGAGTCCTTTATTTTAACCCCAATTGGGGTGCTTATCACACACATACACTGTCTTGTATGATAATTATTCATGTATGTGGTTATGCCCACTAGATTTTTAAGTTTCATCATGGAAGGGACTGCATCTTAGCAATTTTTTCTATCTCCCACAGGGACTAGCGCAGAATGAGTGTTCAATAAATATTTGTTGAATAGTGAATTAAATCAGTCACCAAACCCCTAACCCCCATATTGACAGTTGCTGTTGGAAACAGAGGTGTGACTGAGCTAGCTCTTATAGTCCTATTGTTACATTTTCAGCGCGAGCATTTATACTTTCAAAATAGGCAAACACCAAAAATCAGGACTTGATTTATTGTTTTGTTGATTGTCTTGACTTAAGAAAGTGATGGTGAATGGAGAAAATGTTAATAATGCATATTAAACTTAAAAGTATGTCCTGTGAGCCTTTCTTTTTTCAGAGAATTGGTTGTCAAACATTTACCAGCACACTGTTCAAATTGGTTTACTTTGAGAACTCTCTAGGACATCTCAAAGCCTTGGGAAAATATGATCACAACTACTTACTTCTGCCCCTTCTATGATCATAGATTTATGCTTCTAGGGATGGAAGAGACCTTAGAGGTCTGGCACTCTTGTTTTACAAATGAGGGAACTCGGGGACAAAGCATGTAAGTGACTTGCCCAGGGGTCACATAGCTAAGAAGTCTCTCAGACGACATCTGGGTCTTCCTTAATCCAAGTCCGATATCTAGCCATTATTTGGAATCAATTTCAGTGTATACATCCCTGTTTTAGATGCTTTACATGGTGGAGGGGGATATGAAAGCAGGAGACAAGAAAACACAGTTCCTGTCCCACAGGAGCTCACAAGCCCGAGCCAGACAACAACACATTTAGCCAACAGATCCCCATGAAAACCTCATAAAAAGGAGAGTAACAGGGAAGATGGATTTTCAGTTGCATCGAGGCTAAATCTATTTGAGTATTTTAGCCCAATGCTAATATCTTTTATATCTAAGACACATTTCTGATAGGTTGCATATTTCTAACAAATGGAGGTCTTACACTGTCCTAGCCACATTTTGTTCTGGTTTCATTAAATATTTATTGTTGGTTTCCAATCCCCGTCCCGGCCCAACTTTTTGTTTGTTTGTTTGTTTTGGTTCAGACCTTGATGTCATTTTTATAGGACTTTATAGGCACAGTTGAATCTTTTCAGTAACTTTCAGGGGGAAAACAATTGCCTGAGACAGACCCCAAAGGGGTAGGGAGAACATAGTATCAGAGGTAGAATAACATGACCTTAAGAATGGAGACTGCTAATGCTTAGAAGCAGGTCTCAGGATTTGGATACAGAATGACACCTACCCCAAAACATTGCTTCCACCTAACATTGCTTAATTCATGAATTGACATATCTGAGTGAGGTTCAGTCAAAAAAGGAGGAGAAGTAAGATCTACAGAGGCAGTAAAATAAGAAATTAGATAGAAGAGGTAGCACAGACTTGGTACTTCAGAAGTTTTATCTCCAAATGGTACACAAAGGATATGGAAAAGGGATAAGTAATGATGTAACCCATGAATAATAAAAATAAAATTCAGAATAGACTAGAAGAGAAATAACAAGAAAGACAAAGAAAAGGAAAACTTTTGGGAAAGGGCACAGTAATGAAATGTTACTAAAATAAATAAATACATAAATTAATGAATGAATAAATAAATAAATAGAGATTGGAGAGGGAAAGGAGAAGGAAGATTCTGAACCACTTAACAGGGAATAGGAAGTAGAGAGACAGACAGACAAAGACAGAGATGGGAAAAAGAATGGAGACAGGAAGAAAGGAAAGAAGGGTGAGAAATTTTAAATAAATTCAAAATATTTGGGATAGGTAAAGCAGATGAGAGATGGGGATTTAGGGAGAGCCTGTAGGAATAGACTAAAGTCAAAGTACTGTAAACAAAAGTAATCACTGGGACAAAGTACTAACTTAGAAGAGGAAGGAGGAAACATCAAATCAAAAGAAACAAATGGAGGGAAACACAAACCTTAAAATCATAACTTTAAATGGACTGGATTCAATAGTACATTAAAACAAGAGTGGTAGAATGAATTAACAATAAAAACTACTTGCTGTTATATAAGCAACACAGCTACAATCATATACACGAAATGAAAATTAAAGACTGGTACAAACTTTACTAGGCATCATTTGAATTAAAAAAAGTGGGAATAGTACTCACGTTATCAGATAAAGCAAAACTTGAAATTCACAATATCAAAAGAAATAAACAGGAAAAATTCATTATGCTTGAAGGAACCATAGAGAAGGAACCATAGAGAAGAAACCAAAGGCAACACATCAAAAATATTTCCACAATATATAGTAACACAATAATTGTAAGATAGCTTAATGTTCCTTTAACAAAGATAGAAAATTGAATAGTTGGACAAACAGAAGGAAAATATAGATTGGACAAACTATTGGAGAATTTAATGGTATCATCTGAATTAGCACATTAAAGAATATATCTATTTTTCAATACTGCATGGTATCTCACAAAAATAGATCATGTTCAATGTATTGATCAGTTATGCTAATTTTTCTTTCTTTTTTTGTCTTTTAAAATACCATTTATTAAATTTGATGGCTTTCTGGGTGAGTATGGGGAAGGGATAGTAGAGGAAACTATGGTGAAATAAAAAAAACAGACATCAATAAAAATTATTTTAAAAAATAGATCATGCTATGGGACATAGAGAAATTATAAATTAATGTAAAAAGGCAACCTTTATAGACCTTCACACAGTAAAAATAATAATAAACTAAGGGGGCATAGGCAAAAGATACAGACTTAGAGACTTAAAATGACATTCTCAATAAGTGACTTGAACAAAAAACAGCAGTAATTAATAATTATGTGAAAGAGAATTATATCTTTGAGATGATATGCACAATTTCTTGGATGCAATAAAAGTAGTAGTCAGAGGAGAGTTATGTCTTTGAAACACATTAATAAAAGAGAAAGGAAAGCATAAATGAACTGAATATTCACTTTTCAAAATAGAAATTCAACAAGTAAACCCCAAATTAGCACAAAGGAAGACATTTTGAAAATTAGAGGACCAATAGATAAAATAGAAAACCAAAAAGACTATAGAACTGATAAACAAAATTAAAGCTGGTTCTTTGAAAAGGCTGACACACTAGAGCATTTCTTCATATTATAGATAGCTTTGATTTCTTCATCTGAAAATTGTCTGTTCATATCCTTTGACCATTTATCAAAGAGCAAAATCAAATTTCCAAAATTAAAAAAAAGAACTAAACTAGGTGAAATAACAAAAGAAAACAGAAAAGAAAAAAAATACTGGAAATTAATTATAATTATAATACATACCTTAAATATATAATGCTCAAGCACAATTATGATATGTACAATTATGCATAATTATAATAACAGATATGATAAATTATGAACAAAATTGATCATTTAAAAAGAAATTCAGAATTCTTCATCTACATATATACATATCTATATCAAGGTGTTGGGGTATTCAGAGAAAACTAGCACTTCTGGTGTGAGGGTTTCCAAGTCCTTTTTAGGGCTGTTTGTCTACCTTTGTCACCTACCTAATTCACCCAACTCTTACCTGTAACTCCAAGAAGATGTAGCATGTGCAACAGCCACAACCTGGTAGAACTGTCTTGGCAGAAAGGCTAAACCAGATTTAGGTTAACCAATAAGCCTCAAATGTGCCGGTGAGTTATGGGGATATCTATTCCAAGCATGTGAAGACTTCCCCCAGTAGAATGGGTAGATGAGAACAATTTGATCCAAAGACCATGAAAGCAACTGAAGCAGGCACTATGGAGGGCTAAGAACTTGGTCAGACATCAAAGATGCCAATGTCATCCTCTGCATCCTGGACCATCACCAGTCATCTTGACTTTTGTCCTGCCACTGGATTTCAATGATTCTGGAAGAGAGAGTGAAGCTGATGATGTTGTACAACTCTATATCACCTAATTCCAATTCATACATGAGTCAAGACATCATCCCATGATGGTAATGGTCCTCTTCAAAAATGAAGGACAAATAACAACATATATGTATATGTATAGGTATGTAGATGCATTTTTACATATAAATGTATTTGTATATACATATGTTTATATATATTGATGTCTCTATACCTATATACATATAGATATCTATATATATAAACATGTGTGCATGTATGTATATATGGATATATATGTATATACATGTGTGTGTATATTTATATGCATATACACATATATTTATTAACCATGACATAGGGAATCTCAGAAAATAAGATTGAACTATTTGTAAAAGAAAGAAGTACCACTGAGAGCTTCCTTGGGCACTAAGAATTTGACTCCCAGATTCACACAATCAGTATTTGACAGAAGAGTAACCTGAACACATCTCACTGACTCCCTGGCTTTCTATCCACAATTCCAAAATGCTTCACTTTCATTCCTTGTATCTTATAATTGGATCACAAATGCCCAAGGCTTGGATCTTGTAATATTTCTCCTTTGAGATGTAAAGTTAGATGTTCATGGCAAAATCCCAATTCTCTGTCAAAAGGAAGCTCTATAGCAGCAACCTGTAAAGAGAAAAACCTATCTTCACTGAGACCAACAAATGTTCCTGTACTTGGTTTGATGGCTTGTTTGTGGGGATAGATTGCATGACTTTATTTTTTTTCTTGATGTGTTTTGTTTTTCAAATTACAAGTATTTACTGATTACTTACACTTCTTATTTTTTTTAATGATAATTTTTATTTATTTTTTTGTTTTCAACATTTACTTCCACAAGATTTTGAGTTCCAAATTTTCATCCCATCTCACCCCTCCCCCCACCCC
>NW_020954591.1:31607428-31707436 GCF_900497805.2 Vombatus ursinus | reverse complement strand
CATTCTTTTTTTTTTTTTTTTTTGGTGAGGCAATCAGGGTTAAGTGACTTGCCCAAGGTCACACAACTGGTACATGTCAAGTGTTCGGTCTGAGGCCGGATTTGAACTCAGGTCCTCCTGACTTCAGGGCTGGTGCTCTATTCACTGCGCCACCTAGCTGCCCCGATGGCATGCATTCTAAACACCCCTTCCCCTCATCTGCCTTCCCTTCTATCTCTTCCCCCCTTCTCTTATCCCCTTCCCCTTCAATTTTTCTGTAGGGCAGGATGGATTTCTGTATCCGATTTCCTGTATTTCTTATTTCCCAGTTTCATGTGAAAACATTTTTTTTAAACATGTGTTTTTAAAACTTTGGGTTCCAAATTTTCTCCCTTCCTCCCTCCCCACCCACCCTCATTGATAAGGCAAGCAACTAAATGTAGGTTATATATGTGAAGTTATGCAAAACACTTCCATAGTAGACATGCTGTGAAAAACTAACTCTATTTCCCTTAATCCTATCCCACCCACCCATTTTTTCTATTCTTTCTTTTGACCCTGTCCCTCCTCAGAAGTATTTGCTTCTGATTACTCCCTTTCCCAATCTGCCCTCCTCTCTATCATTCCCCTACTCTCTTGTCTCCATCCGCCCCTATTTTCCTGTAGGGTAAGACAGATTTCCACACCCAATTGTGTATGTTATTCCCTCCTTAAGTCAAATCCTATGAGAATAAGATTCACTTATTCCCTCTCACCTTCTCCCGTTTCCCCTCCACTGTAAGAGCCTTTTCTTTTCTGTTTTTTTTTTGTGGTATAATTTACCTTGTTCTACTTCTCCCTTTCTTCTTCTCCTAGTATATTCCTCTCTCACACCTTAATTTTATTCTCCAGATATGACACCATTTTCAACTCACCCTGCGCCCTCTATCTATATCAATATATACATACATATAATTTTTCCCCTCCAACTACCCTAATACTAACAAATGTCTCATGTTACTTCCACTTCTTGAGAAGTCTCTTTAACAAAATAAAGTAGCTAAATAAAATTAATAATATAATGGTATCATATGAAAGTGCATGCAACATTTCATACCTGTAACAACCCCCTCCTTTATTTTAATTAACAGAAACCTATTTTCTCCCTCTCCTACCTCTAACCCATCTAAAAAAAAAGTAAATTTCTTGTAACAAACATGCCTATTTAAGCAAAGTAAATTCCCTCAATACTTATGTACAAAGATTTATGTTTGTTATATACCTTAAAATAATCACCTCTCTGTAATGGATAGCATGTTTCTTAATTGGTACTCTGAAATCATGAATGGTCATCATATGTATCTGAGTTCTTACAGCTTTCAAAATTTTTTTTACAGTGTTATTGTTATTGCATAAATTTTTTTCTCTTGGTTTTGCTCATTTCATTCCTTATCAGTTTTTCATATTGATGTCATAGTGTAAATTATCCTGTTTCTGTCTACTTCACTCTGTGTCAATTCATATGTGTCTTCCATCTTTTTGAAATCATCTATTTCCTTTCTGAATCATCTTTTGAAGTGTCTTTTTAAATTATCTATTTCCTCATTTCTTAAAAGACAATAGTATTCCATCACATTTATATTGCAATTCATTCAATTGATGGCCATCTCCTTATGTGTCAGATTTTTTTAACCACAAGAAAAAGAACTTCTTTACATTGTGTGTGTGTGTGTGTGTGTGCTTATAGAACCTTTTTCCTCCTTCTCTGATCTCTTTTGGTTGTAGGCCTAGCCTATATCTACTTATGTAAAGGGCACATACTATATAATTCCAAATTGCTTCAGAATGATGGTACTCATTCACACATCTACCAAAAGTATATCAATGTGCTTTTTTTTTGAACCACAGTCCTTCCAACATTTATCATTTTCTGTTTTGCCATCTTTACCATTCTGATGAGTGTGAGACACAATCTCGGTAATTCTTTAATTTGCATTTCTCTGATTAGTCATGATTTGGAACATGTTTGGTTTCTTTTTTCCTTTTTTTTTTCTATTTGGCTTTTAATAACCTGGGTTATTTCCCTTGAGTATAGCCTTTTTATATACTTATACAATTTATCAAATGAGGAATAGCTATTTTTCTTTTATAAATTTGAAGCAGCTCCTTATATATCTTGGAAATGAGTTTGTGTCAGAGGAATTTGCTGCAAAGATTTTTCCAGTTAATTATTTCCCTTTTAATCTTAGCATCATTAAATTTGTTTGGCCAAAACCTTTTTAGTTTTAGGTAGTCAAGATTATCCAGTTTATCTTCTGTTATCCCTTCTATTCCTTGTTTGATTATGAACTCTTCTCCTATCCATAAATCTGATAGGTAATTTTTACATGTCTAATTTGTTTATCATGTGACTTCTTTTATGTAGAGATAAGGTACTTACTTACAACTTATCATCAAATTGGCAGATTACACAAAGATCAGAGGGTTAAGTTAACAGGTTGGATAACAAAATCAAGCTTCAAAATTGTCCTGACAGTCTAGAAAAATGGGATAAAATTAATAAGAAAAACCCTAATAGTGTTCATTGTAAAGGCCTACATTCCGGTTTAAAAAGTAATGGGAAAATCAATTAATTAATTAATTAATCAGTAAGCATTTATCAATCATCTACTATGTTCCATCGGGCAGCTAGGTATTGCAGTAGATAGCATTCCAGGCTTAAAGAATCATCTTTCAGAGTCCAAATTAGGCCTTAGATACTTACTAGTTGTGTGACCCTAGTCACACAACTAGCCTAAGTAAATAGGCTAGTTACTTAACCCTGTTTATCTCAGTTTCCTCATCTGTAAAATGAGCTGGAGAAGGAAATGGTAAACCACTCTAGTTTCTTTGACAAGAAAGCACCAAATGCGGTTAACAAAGAGTCTGACAACTGAAAAACAATTGAATTGAACGTGTGCTGTGCTACGTGTTAGGTGCTGAGAATACAAAGAAAAGGAAAAAAAAAACCTCCTTTTACATTCTAATGGCAGGGGAGGGGTGAACAACTTGTATATAAACAGGCATAAATAAAGTACACACAGAGAAGAACAAAGTAAGCTTTTTGAAGAAGGTGGCCTTTAAGTTGAATCTTGGAAGAAGCCAAGGATTCTCAGATCATATTGTGGGACTTTGGAATCCCAGATGTGAGACAGGCAGAATCAGGGTCTGATGGTGTTGTGGTGGTGCATTGGTTAAAGTACTGGGTCTGGAGTCAGCAAACCCTGAGCTCAAAAACAGCCTTAGATGCTTTCTGGCTATGTGACCCAAAGCAAGTCATTTAATCTCTGTCTGCCTTAGCTTCCTCAAGAGTAAAATAGGGATCATAATAGCATCTACCTCCCAGGGTTGATGTGAGGATCAGATGAGATAATATTTGCTTAACATAGTGCCTGGCACATAGGACGTACTTGATATATTCTTGCTCCCTCCAACCCCTCCCTTGTCTACATTTTAGGAATGTCAAAGACAAACTGTAGTGCATCTAGAAGAGGCTGAACAAGGTGATAAAGGAACTGGAGATCATGCTATGTGATAAGAGATTATCATCAAGAGAGTTCAAGATGTTTGCACTATATGATAGAAACCTTAGTGGCAGAAGGGATAAGATAGCTGTCTTGAAATGGCTGTCAGATGGAAAGCAGATAGACTTCTGCTTGGCCCCAGATGGAGGACATAGGAACAAGTATGTAGCACAAGGAGGTAGATTTCATGTAGGTTAAGGAAAACTTCTGACAATTGGAGTTACCTCAGTGGGTGGTGGGTTCCTTCTCATGATGGGTCTTTCACCAGAGACTGACTGAACACTTCAAGTGTTTGGTAGAGAGGGATCCTTTTCCAGCATTGGGTGGAATAAATACACTCTCAAGTCTCTTTTAACTCAGAGATTATATGATATTCTTAATTCTCTCCTAGTTTTTAATTTACTATCATAAAAATTAGAGGTAGTGTGGCATAAAGATAGGCAACCGTCTTAAAATCAAGAAAAAAGAACTACCTGTAACACATACAAGCTGTTCGATGCTGGACAAGTAGTTTAACCTCTAGGCCAGTGGTATCAAACTCAAATAGAAATGGGGGACAGTAAACCATATATAAAGATTCCTCTGGGCTGAATTTCTACTTAGTTTAAAATGTATCACTCTCCATGTTTGATTATATTTTGTTCATTTTATTAGATATTTCCTAATTACATTTAATGTCGCTCAGGCCACACTCAGGAGTGTTTTGGACTACATGTTGTCTGTGGCCCACATGGTCTGCCGCCCACATGTTAGATTCCTCTGCTATAAGCAACTTTCTGAGACAACAGGTTGCAGAGAAGAGGCTGACCTGCATTGATAGAGGTAGTTTTCTCACCAGGGAGTTTCTTACACAATAAGTCACAAGTCCAGTCCCTATCCTTATTTATATCTTTATCCCTATCCTTATCTCTATCCCTATCCTAATAGCCTTTACTACCCTTATCCTTATCCCTTTCCCTAACCCTATCCTTATCCCTATCTCTATGCTTATCCCTATCCCTATTTCTATTCTTATCCTTATCCCTGTTCCTTTTCCTACCCCATCTTTATCCCTGTCCCTATTCCTATTCCTACCTCTATCTTTATCCCTATTCCTAAACCTATCCCTGTCTTTACCCCTATCCTTATCCTTATCCTTATCCCTTTCCCTATCCCCATCCTTTTCCCTATCCCTATCTTTATCCCTACCCTCTCTCTCTCTCTCCCAAACCTTATCCCTATCCCTATTCCTATTCCTATCCCTATATTTGTCCCTATTCCTATTCCTTTTGTTATACAATTTAGGGCTGGAAAGAACTTAACTTTCTACTTCACATTCTCCCTGAATTGCTGTATCAAGAGCTAGTGCAAAATCAATACAAAATGTTCCAGTTTTAGGTTCTGTTCCCACTCATTTCCTCTGCCTTGACATTTCTTTTCAGTCAGGAGAAGTCAATGGATTTATACATCAATTACTATGTGAAAGGCGCTGTACTAATCACATAGAATATAAAGAAAGAGAAAAAGATAAAGAAAAAACAAAGAAATAGTCCCTGCTCTCAAGGAGCTCACAATCTAATTAGGGAGACAACATGCAAACAGCTATATAAAAAAGTTACAGACAAGATAAATTAGAGATGATCTTGAAGGTAAGCACTGACAATAAGGAGAATCAGGGAAAACATCTTTTTTTTTCTCCCCCCAGGGAAGACATCTTGCAGAAGGTGAGATTTTTAACTGAGACTTGAAGGAAGCTAGGGCAGCCATGAGACAAAGAAGTAGAGAATTCCAAAGAGGCAGAAAAGTTCTAATGAAAATTCATGGAGTTGGAAGAAGGAGTGCTTTGTGTGAGTAATAATAAATGGTGAGGAGTAAGATGTAAGAATATTGGAAAAGTAGAAGGGGGCATTTGTTGTCCCATTAACTATACTTCTCCAATACTAAGAGCACAGAGGAAGTTTCTCTATTAGGTAACATCTCTGTTATACCCAAGGACCCTAGGGCCTAGGTGCTTTTAGAGAACACTTCACCACCTGTGGCACAGCAGAGTGACTTTACACTAAGCTCTGGGTGTATCCTAGCCCATGCAGAAAGTTGTCATCATGCATATTTCACCAAGATGGAGGGGGAACTCCAGAAAGGTTCATCTTTGAGGAGGGGGAGAGATAGGACTTTTACCTCCCTGACTCCCAACTATCTGCTATATCTACCTAACAAAATATCCCTCGACTATACAATGAATGGGGTTTAAGTTTTAATGGTATTTGCCAAGGAAAAGAAGAAGAAAGTAAGTCTTACTACTGAGAGTATCTTGGACTGGGAGAGATTTCCCAATTATTACGGGATAATTAACAACCTTGCTATCCTCAATATTAATTCATTTTGTCATTAAATTAATTAGCATTAAATAGATTCTTAAATCAATGTCTGTTTCTGGAAGGAGAGAGGTATTTTCAGAAGCAAAGTCACAGAAACTCTCCAACCTACTCTGTAACCCCTCTCTGGGATAGATAGAGGTGGTAAACTTCAAGGAGAGGACCTGCCTAGAGGATTTATCTCTGTTTTTTGTTTGTTTGTTTGATCTGAGGCAAGTTGAACCAAATTCCATTCAGCTGCAAAACTGGAGTGAAATGTTGGCTAAAACAACCTAGTGCTCTATTCAAATCAATTTCATTGATACTTATGGAGCAGCTGGTGTGTGCCAGGCACTGTGCTAAGAGGTGAGAATACATAAACAAAAATGCAAAATCAAAACAATTCCTTCCTTAAAGGAACTTAAATTCTACTTGGGGGATGCAACATGGGTGCAGATAATAGAGACAAAGTATATCAAAGAAATATCAAGCAATTTCCAATGACAGAAAATATAAAAACTGAGAGATTTGGGAAAGAATCATGTAAGAAGTAGTAACTGCTTTGTGTTTTAAAGAAAACTGGAAATTTTACCAGACAGAGGGCATTCTAACCATAGAGAACCATCTCTGCAAAGGTACGGAGGCAGGGAATGAAATGGAATACATATGGAATGGGCGGTAATTGAGTTTGATTGAAACAGAGTCTACCAACAGCAGTACAGTAAGTTTTGACAAGAAAGGGGTTGGGAGCCAAGTTGTTGAGGCTTTTCATGGCAGGCTGAAGGTTTTCTACTTTAATCCTAAGACAATGTGGAACTACTGAACATTACTGAGTAGGGGAATGAGATATTGGGATTTATGTTTTAGAAATACCAATTAATATTTTAAATTATATTTTTAATTAATAAAAATATTTTCTCTCCCTTTTACTCCCTACTGCAATGGGAAAAAAAGAAAGAAAAAAAGAAATCCTTGTAACAAATATGCATAGTTAAGCAAAACAAATTCCTTTATTGGCCATGCCTAAAAAATATCTCATTCTGCACCCTGCACTCTCCACTAGGGGATAGATAGCATGCTTCATCATCAGTTCTCTAGAATCACAGATGGTCATTGCATTGATTGGATGTCTTTTGAATTTTGAAGTTGTTTGTTTTTATAATGTCATTATGTAAAATATTCTCTTGGTTCTCTTCACTTCATTACTCATCACTTATTACAAATCTTCAAAAGTTGTTTATTTTTATAATATTTATGTTATAGTGTTTGTTGTTGTTCAGTCATTCAGATGTGTCCAACTCTTCATGACCCCACAGACCATACTGCCCATGGGTTTTTCCTGGTAAAGATATTGGAATGGTTTACCATTTCCTTCTCCAGCAGATTAAGGCAAACAGAGGTTAAATGATATGCCTAAGGTCACACAGCTAGGTAAGTGTCTGAGGCCAGATTTGAACTCAGTTCTTCTTGACTCTAGGCCTAGTGCTCTTTCCACTGAGCCATCTCTTTGTCTCCTATGCTACACCATAAATTGCTCTGATACTGCTCATGTCACTCTTCATCTGTTCATATAAGACTTCCCATATTTTTTTTAAAGTGTCAATTTAGGAGATATTTGAAAGTTGGACTGGAAAAGAGGAAGATTCCTCATAGCATAAGCAAGAACTGATTGGGACCGGAACGAGAGTAAAAGATCTGAAAGTGAACAAAATGAAGTTGATGCAAGAAATGTATGGAGTTTGATTTTATAATTGATTAGGTGGGGATGTGGAAGGGACAGAAAATCCTCCCTTCATTCATTAAAATTCATTTAAAAAATAAATGCCTGCTATATGCAAAGAACTGAGCTAAACAAAAATGTAAACACAAAGATAAATGAGACAGCCTTCCTTAAAGACAAGGAAGCCAGATAGCAAGAACAAAAACATAACTAAAAGTAATATAAAATATGTGCATATGAAAGGTATGAAAGGATGCTTTGTACTGCCCTATATCTTTCTAATGATATCAATTATAACAGCTAGCATTTATGTAATGCTTTTAAATTTTCAAACCACTGAACATTTTATCTCATTTTTATCCTCACAGAACTATTATCCCCATGATGAGGAAATTGTGACTGAGAAAAGTTAAGTGACTTGCCCAGGGTCATGTATCTAGTAAATGTCTGAGTGGGACTTGAACTCAGGTCTTCCAGACTTCCAGACTTCCAGATGCAGTACTCCTTCATTGTGGAAACTGCCTTAAGTAGCAAGTGCCATATCAACATGAGCAGTAATTATGAATAAAGGCATGGGGATAGGAAGGACAAACTAAATTAGGAATAAGGAGTTTCACCTTTATTCTTTCCCTGGAAAACCAGAATCTACTATATGGATTTTTTTTTTCCTTTCCAGATACTTCTACTCTGTTCTCCTATCTTATCTGGCCACTTCCTCTTAATCTCTTCTGTTAGTTTTTCACTGATGTAATACCAATTATCTGTGGATATCCTCCCCCCAAAGTTCTACCATTGGCCTCTTCTATGTTCTTTCTACATTACATCATTTAGTGATCCCATTCACTCTCATTGGCTTAGTCATTATTTCTATGGAGCTGATTCCCAGGTCTTTATACTCATCCTACTTTTCTCTCCTAAGTTCAACTTCCACATCACCAAATGCCTGCTGGACATTTATGCTGTTTAGTCACTTCATTTGCGTTCAACTCTTTGTGACCCTATTTTTTTTTTTTTGGCAGAGATACTGGAGTGGTTTGCCGTTTCCTTCTCCAGTTCATTTTACAGATGAGGAACTGAGGCAAACAGGGTTAAGCAATTTGCCCAAGGTCACAAAGCTACTAAATGTCTGAGATCAGATTTGAACTCAGGATTTTTTTAAAAAATTTTTTATTAATTTATTTTGATTTATCGATAATCACTTCCATATGCTTTTGAGTTTAAAATTTTTCTCCCCTTTCCTCCCCACCACCCTCCCCAAGATGGTGCACAGTCTGATATAGGCTATACATTTACACTCACATTAAACATATTTTCACATTACTGATGTTGTAAGTAGAAATTAAAACCAATAGGAGGAACCATCAGAAAAAGGAAACAAAACTCAACAGAAGAGAAAAAAAAATACAATTCAGCTTCCACAGTTCTTAGTTTGGGTGCGGATAGCATTTTCCATCACAAGGCCTCTGGAGATGTCTTAGATCCTTCTATTTCCAGGAAGGGTTAAGTTTATCAATATTAGTCATCACACAATGTGGCTGTTATTGTGTACAATGTTCTCTTGGTTCTGTTCACTTCACTCAGCATCTATACATACAAGTCTTTCCAGGTTTTTCTGAAGTCAGCCTGTTCATCGTTTCTTATAGCACAATAGCATTCCATCACATTCATATACCACAACTTGCTCAGCCATTCCTCAATTGATGGGCATCTTCTCAATTTCCAATTCTTTGCCACCACAAAAAGAGATGCTATGAATATTTTTGTACATGTGGGTCCTTTTCTCATTTGTGTGATCTCTTTGGGATATAGCCCTAGAAGTGCTATTGCTGGGTCAAAGGGTATGCACATTTTTATAGCCCTTTGGGCATAGTTCCAAATTGCTCTCCAAAATGGTTGGATCATTTCACAACTCCACCAACAATGCATTAGTGCTCCAATTTTCCCACATCCTCTCCAACATTTATCATTTTCCTGTTTTGTCATGTTGGCCATTCTGATAGGTGTGATGTGGTATCTCAGAGTTGTTTTGATTTGCATTTCTCTAATCAATAGTGATTTAGAGCATTTTTTCAGATGACCATAGATGGCTTTAATTACTTCATTTGAGAACTGTCTGTTCATATCCTTTGACCAATTATCAATCAGGGAATGGCTTGTATTCTTATAAATTTGACTTAATTCTCTATATATTTTAGAAATGAGGCCCTTATCAGAGAGACTGGTTGTAAAAATTCTTTCCCAATTTTCTACCTTCCTTTTAATCTTAGTTTCATTGGCTTTGTTTGTGCAAAAACTTTTCAATTTAATGTAATCAAAATTATCTATTTTGCTTTTCGTAATGTTCTCTATCTCCTGTTTGGTCATGAATTCTTCTGTTCTCCATAGATCTGACAGGTAATCTATTCCTTGCTCTCTCAGTTTACTTATAGTATCAGCCTTTATATCTAAATCATGTACCCATTTTGACTTTATTTTGGTATAAGGTGTGAGATTTTTGTCTATGCCTAGTTTCTGCCATACTTTTTTCCAGTTTTCCCAGCAGTTTTTTTTCAAAGAGTGGGTTCTTATCCCAGAAGCTGGGGTCTTTGGGTTTATCAAATAATATATTACTATAGACATTAACTACTGTGTCTTACATACATAACCTATTCCACTGATCCACCACTCTGTTTCTTAGCCAGTACCAAGCAGTTTTGATGATTGCTGCTTTATAATACAATTTAAGATCTGGAATGGCTAGACCACCTTCCCCTGCATTTCTTTTCATTAATTCTCTTGATATTCTGGACCTTTTGTTCTTCCAAATGAATCTTGTTATTAATTTTTCTAACTCTATAAAATAATTTTTTGGTAGTTTGATTGGTATGGCACTGAATAAGTAAATTAGCTTAGGTAGAATTGTCATTTTTATTACATTAGCTTGGCCTACCCATGAGCAACTGATGTTTTTCCAATTATTTAGATTTGATTTTATTTGCGTGAAAAGTGTTTTGTAATTGTGTTCATAGAGTTCTTGGGTTTGTTTCAGGAGGTAGACTCCTAAATATTTTATAATGTCTACAGTAAGTTTAAATGGAATTTCTCTTTCTATCTTTTGCTGTTGGGCTTTGTTGGTAATATATAGAAATGCCGATGATTTAGGTGGGTTTATTTTATAGCTTGCAACTTTGCTAAAGTTGTTTATTATTTCAAGTAGTTTTTTACTTGATTCTCTGGGATTCTCTAAGTATAACATCATGTCATCTGCAAAGAGTGATAACTTTGTTTCTTCTTTGCCTATTCTAATGCCTTCAATGTCTTTTTCTTCTCTAATTGCTAACGCTAACATTTCCAGTATGATGTTGAATAACAGTGGTGGTAATGGACATCCTTATTTCACCCCCGATCTTATTGGAAATGCTTCTAGCTTGTCCCCATTACATGTGATGCTTGCTGAAAGTTTTAGATAGATGCTATTTATTATTTTAAGGAAGACTCCATTTATACCTGTGCTCTCTAGTGTTTTTAATAGAAATAGGTGTTGTATTTTGTCAAAAGCTTTTTCTGCATCTATTGAGATGATCATGTGGTTTCTGTTAGTTTTGGTGTTGATATGATGGATTATGCTGATAGTTTTCCTTATATTGAACCAGTCCTGCATTCCTGGTATAAATCCTACCTGGTGATAGTGTATTATTCGTGTGATAAGTTGCTGTAATCTATTTGCTAATATTTTATTTAAAATTTTTGCATCTATGTTCATTAGAGAAATTGGTCTATAATTTTCTTTCTCTGTTTTGACTCTTCCTGGTTTAGGTATCAGCACCATATTTGTATCATAAAAGGAATTTGGTAAGATTCCTTCTTTACCTATTTTACCAAATAGTTTGTATAGTATTGGAATTAATTGTTCTTTAAATGTTTGATAGAATTTGCATGTAAATCCATCTGGCCCTGGAGATTTTTACCTAGAGAGTTCATCAATGACTTGTTCAATTTCTTTTTCTGAGATGGGATTATTTAAGTATTTTACTTCTTCTTCTGTTAATCTGGGCAATTTATATTTTTGTAAATATATATCCATTTCACTAAGATTGTCAAATTTGTTGGCATATAGTTGGGTAAAATAATTCCTAATTGTTGTTTTAATTTCCTCTTCCTTGGTGGTAGTTTCACCCTTTTCATTCTTGATACTAGTAATTTGGTTTTATTCTTTCTTTTTTTCAATTAGATTAACCAAAGGTTTATCTTTTTTATTGGTTTTTTCATAAAACCACCTCTTAGTTTCATTTATTAGTTCAATAGTTTTCCTAATTTCAATTTTATTAGTTTTACCTTAGGTTTTCAATATTTCTAATTTGGTGTTTAATTCAGGACTTTTAACTTGTTCTTTTTCTAGTTTTTTTAGTTGTATGCCCAATTCATTGATCTCCTCTTTTTCTATTTTATTTATGTAAGCATTTAGAGATATAAAACTTCCCCTAAGAACTGCTTTTGCGGCATCCCGTAGGTTTTGGTATGTTGTCTCATTATTGTCATTCTCTTGAATGAAATTATTGATTGTTTCTATGATTTGTTCTTTGACCCAATCATTTTTTTAGGATTAGATTATTTAGTTTCCAATTATTTTTTAGTCTATCTTTCCATGGCACTTTGTTACATATAATTTTTATTGCATCATGATCTGAAAAAGATGCATTTAATATTTCTGTCTTTCTGCATTGGATTTTGAGGTTTTTATGCCCTAGTACATGGTCAATTTTTGTGTATTGCCATGTACCACCGAGAAAAAAGTATATTCCTTTCTATCCCCATTCAGTTTTCTCCAGAGGTCTATCATACCTAACTTTTCTAATGTTCTCTTCACCTCCTTAACTTCTTTCTTGTTTATTTTGTGGTTAGATTTATCTAATTCAGAGAGGGGGAGGTTGAGGTCCCCCACTAGTATAGTTTTGCTGCCTATTTCTTCCTGTAACTCCCTGAACTTCTCCTTTAAGAATTTGGATGCTAAACCATTTGGTGCATATATGTTTAGTAATGATATTACTTCATTGTCTATGGTGCCTTTTAGCAGGATGTAGTTTCCTTCTTTATCTGTTTTGATAAGATCTATTTTTGCTTTTGCTTTGTCTGAGATCAGGATTGCTACCCTTGCTTTTTTTACTTCAGCTGAAGCATAATATATTTTGCTCCAGCCTTTTACCTTTGCCCTGTATGTGTCACTCTTTTTCAAATGTGTTTCCTGTAAACAACATATTGTAGGATTATGGTTTTTAATCCAATCTTCTATAAGCTTCCGTTTTATGGGAGAGTTCATCCCATTTACATTTACAGTTATGATTACTATCTGTGTCTTTTTCTCCATCCTTTTTTCCCCCCTGTTCATGCTTTTCTTTCTCCTTTCTCCTCCCCCCCCACTAGTGTTTTGCTTTTGACCAGTACTTCCTTGGGTCCCACCTCCCTTCTATTATCCCTTTCCCTTTTCTTCCCTTTTACCCTTATTGCTTCTTCCTTCCCTTCTATCCCCCTCCCTTTTCTTTCCCCTTTCCTCTCCTACTACCTATAGTACAAGTTAGATTTCTATACCTAACTGATTATGTTATTCCCTTCTTGAGCCAAATCTGATGAGAGTAAGGTTCAAACAATGCTCATCTACCTCCCTTCTTTACCTCTGCTCTAATAGGTTTTTGTGTCTTTTCCTGTAATGTAATTTCGCTTGTCTGCCTCCTCCTTTCTCAGTATATTTTCTTAGCTCAGACTAATCCACTTACTTGGATCCATTTAACCCACTTGATTAAATTTTTTTTAATCATTACATCAAAGTCAACTTATATCCACCCCTTTTATGTATACTCCTTTAACATGGTATAATAACAATACAGTTCTCAAGACTTGCAAGTGTCATCTTCCCTTGTAGGGATGTAAACATTTTGCCCTTATTAACAACCTATTGTATCTTTCTGTCCCATTTACCTTTTTATGTCTCTCTGGAATCTTGTACTTGAAGATCAAATTTTTTGTTGAGCTCTGGTCTTTTTATCAGGAACATTTGGAAGTCCCCTATTTCATTGAAGATCCATCTCCTTCCCTGAAAAATCATGCTCATTTTTGCTGGGTAGTTAATCCTTGACTGCATTCCAAGTTCCTTTGCCTTAGGGAATATCATGTTCCATGCCCTACAGTCTTTTAATGTGGAGGCTGAAAGGTCCTGTGTAATCCTGACTGTGGTTCCATGATATTTAAATTGTTTCTTTCCGGCTGCTTGCAGTAATTTCTCTTCAATCTGGTGATTTTGGAATTTAGCTATTATATTCCTTGGCATTTTCAATTTGGGATCTCTTTTGGGCAGGGAGTGATGGATTCTTTCTATAGTTATTTTACCTTCAGGTTCTAGGACTTCAGGGCAGTTTTCCTTTATGATTTCCTGAAGGATATTGTCCAGGCTCTTTTTTTTCATCATAGCTATCAGGTAGGCCTATAATTTTTAAATTGTCTCTCCTGGATCGATTTTCCAGGTCAGCTGTTTTACCCATGAGATATTTTACGTTTTCATCTCTTTTTTCATTTTTTTGTTTCTGTTTGACTGATTCTTGGTCTCTCATAGAGTCATTAGTTTCCATTTGTTCAATTCTAATTTTTAACGTATTGTTTTTTTCTGTTAGATTTTGTACTTTCTTCTCCAATTGGCCAATTGTACTTTTAAAGGGCTCCTCTCCTTCTCTCATTTGACTTTTAAAATCCTTCTTGAGCTCTTCTAAGAAGCCTTTTTGGGCTTCAGACCAGTTCATATTCCCTTTTGATGTTAAAGATGTGGGTTTGATGACAGTGTTGTCCTCTTTAGAATTTGTCTTGATCTTCACTCTTCTCATAATAGGAATCTATAGTATGTTTCTTTTTGCTCATGGTATTTCTTTATTCCCTGGTCTTTAAAGAGATTAAGCTCTCCTGCTGGGGAGCAGAGGGCACTGACCCAAGCTTCTTGTGTTGGGAGCCTAGGTCTTGGTCACTGGCTTTGTGTACTGGGGCCTCTTATGTTGGCAATTGGAGGCTGTAGGGTTCTGGCAGCATATCTGGTGTTGGGCTGGAATCAGCAAGGCTGGGACTTTCAGGTAAATCTAGTTAGCCTGATTTTCCTTTCCTTTAGCTTTGTTTAGCTCCTTTTAGATAAGTGCTGCCAGGTGTTTATCTGCCTGGGGCCCCTTGTAGTGCTGCCTCCCTTATTTCTGTTGAGGTACTGGGAGACTTCTTTGCTGTAGAATGCCGAGGCACCTGGTTGTTTTCTGAGCTAGTTTCCACCAGTTACCCCACCCTCACTGAAGCACTCAGAGGTACAGCTGTTGGCATTTGCCTGCTCGACCACCTGGGCTTCGGTATCTCCTCCTGGTTGGCAGTTGGAGGCTGTAGGGTTCTGACGGCATACCTGGTGTTGGGCTGGAATCAACAAGGCTGGAACTTTTGGGCACCTCTAGGTTGCTTTATTCAGCTCTTTTCAGATGAATGCTGCCAGGTGCTTATCTGCCTGGGGCCCTTTGTAGTGCTGCTTCCCTTATTTTTGCGAGGCACTGGGAGACCCGTTTGCTGTAGAATGTCAAAGCACCAGAATCTCCTCCTGGTGTGCTAAAGTGGGTCTTTCCACTAGCTGGCTGGGCGACTCCTGTTTCGTACTGCTCCCCTTCCCCCAGGGTAAGAGGGGCCTTTCCCATTAATCCCTCTAGCTACCTGGGCTACTGCATTGCTATATCCCGTCTTTCTTCTGGTTCAGCTGTTCCAGGGTTTTTTCTGAGGTGGTATTTTCTGGATTTTCAGAGGTTGATGGGGAGGATGAGATAGACTACCTTTTTACTCCACCATCTTGGCTCCTGGAAGCGGAAGTCCCTGAACTCAGGATTTTAAGTGTTCCTAACTCCAGCCTCAGTGCTCTATCCACTAGAACTGGTTATTATCAGCATCTCAAATTCAACATGTATAAAACAGAACTCATCTTTTTTCCTCAACCCTTCCCTCTTCTGAAATTCCCTCTTATTTTCAAGGGCACTCCCATCCTCAGTTGTCCATGTTTTCAACATTAGTGTTCTTCTAGACCTCTCAGGGCACCCAAGCTACAAGCAGCAGGGTACCCCACGGGAGGCTTAGGAGGCACAATGTGCCAAGTGAGTCAAACTACCTCCACTACCTTGACCATCATCTCCCCTAAGACCCCAATGATACAACGCAGGACATTGAACCCAAGAGCTTTGGGAATAGCAGTGCCCCCAAGCTACCAGATTTGCTTCCATCCTACCCCCATACCAGCCATTATTGAAGGAGAAATCATTTTGGAGAGAGAGTCTACCTCTCCTATCATGACAAGGAACAACGGCTGACCAGCTGCCACTGATAGGCAGTTAGGCACAGGAGACCTGGGAGTGGCAGCATTCCTCAGACCACCATTACTACTTCTAGCTCAGCCCTCATAGTCATTTTCCAGGGATGCAGTGCCTATGGAGAGGATGCTAGTCATCTCCACCAACAGTCAACTACCTGTCATACAGAAGGCAAGTCAAGCCACCACCCACCACCACCTTGATCACCATCTCCCCTCTGACTGTAATGGAGATAGCCCAGGACCCTGAATGCAAGAAGAGCTGGTTAATCTTCCTTATTCTTCTAAATTCACCTATCACCTTGGGGAGTGATCTACCTGAAAGAAAGTTCTTAGGAACAAAATTCTCCTTGATTAAAAGAAAAACAAAAAGACATGTGGCTACTTGTTCCTCTCTCCACAATTCAGAGACAAATAAACACAAAGCAATGGGAATTCATTACATGGCCAAACATGTTTATAATGTAAATATTTATTAGGAGTAATCTATTCTGCATACTATTATGCATTCCATCTTAATATAGAGTATTGGCCATTATAATGTGTGCTGGATAGTATTGTCTGCTTTACCTTGTTAATTTTTGAAAGGTAGGACTGTGCCTGTTTGAATTTCTCTGAGAAGTATTTGGTTCAAACATTCAGTAGACTGAAGTTATGGGCTAAATTATATCTTAAGATCCCCTTTAGTTCTATAATTCTTTGTCTCTAATTGGATAATAGGACCTAACAGGGATACAAAAACATCATGACTCCTAATAAGCATAGCACTAAAACAAGCTAAGCTTATTTACAATTTAGTCCAGCTACAGTTTTAACTGATATATCATATCCCTATTAACTTTAAAGATAATTTATTTCCATGAGAAGAAGGAAATAATATCAATTTGATGATAACAAAGATATCATATGGGTAGTAGAGAGAGCATTGAACTTGGAGTCAAAAGTCAAAAAGAGTACTGGATCTGAAGTCAGAAGACCTGCATTCAAATTCTGACTCTGCCACTTAGTACCTATGTGATAATTGACATATTGCTGGGACTCAGTATCTTCATTTGTGAAATGAGGTGGCTGAGTATGGTGGTATATACCTAGAATCCCTTCTACTAGGGGAAGCTGAAGCTGATGAATCTCAAACCTGAGAATTCTGAGCTGCAGCAGGGCTAAATCTGACCAGGGGTCCCCAACAACAGAGGGCACTGGGATACCTGAGGAGGGACAAACCAGTCCAGAACAGAAAAGGAACAGGTCAAAGCTTCTGAAATGATGGTGTTGGGCCTGGGATTGGCTGCTGTACTTCCAGGCTGGATGAGAAAGGGAGAGTCACTCTCAAAAACAAACAAACGAATGAATGAAAAGATGAATTAATAATTAAATGGATAAATAAAAATTAGAAAATGAATGAATATAGGAACAGATAGCTAGATTAATTGATTAATTACTTTGGAAAATTAAATGAATGGGTTGAACTAGATACTATCTAAGGCTTTTGCCAATTCTAAAATTGTACTACTTGGGGTCAAGTCTCTGCTCTACCACTTATTAGTTTTGTAAACATGGGTAAATCATTTCCTCCCTCTGAGACCCAATTTCCTTATTACTAAAATAGGAATAAAGTTACAAACCCACTTCAAAGGATTTGTAACTGCACAATACTATATAAATCTGAGCTATATGAGCTATGATCTACTCCCAAGGCATGCTAATGACCAAGCCTAGTCTAGATTAAAATGGAACAGGGCTGCTGAGTTTCTTATTCATCAACCAATATTAATATTATGTATAGAAATAAATAATCATGATACTCATAGAGTTGTTGAATCCTGGAATTGGAAGGAACTTCAAAGGCCATCTTCTCTAAACCATAAATCAATAAGAATAAATACATGAAAAAGTGATTGTATAGCCTTTACGTGGAAACTTATAATGAATAAAAATCCCCTATGTTTTGAGGAGGCTATTCCTGAAGGTCTAGGAGTTTGTCAATTAAAGACTTTAATATTTCACATTCCAGTATAACGTTATATTCATGTTCTATTTATATTATTCATGAGGCAATAAAGTAACAAACATGGAATCTTTATATTCCCAACACCTAGTGTGGTTGTTCTATAAATGCTTGTTGATTGACAGAATTTTTACAAGAAGAAATCTAACTTTGAATAACTTGTGGTGGTTTTGACAGATGTACTGGATACTTTTTCCTCCTTTAACCAGCAAAATAGAAAGTAAAAGCTGCATTTTTTTTAATTAGGAGTCTAGCATTATCGGCCTTTAGAAGACAGAGTAGAATACACAGGTGAATTACCATTTAATTAAGCTTTCCAAGAAACTTTTGAAGGCAGAAGATTAAATAAGGACTCTGATTTCTTGCATTTTTTAAAAGAATTTTTAATTGTTTTTCTAGTGATGGAGAAATTTAAAAACAGATCATGAGTTGCTAGAAAGAGCTAGCAGATGCTTTTCTCCCTTTGTTGTTCCTGATGTGAGAAAATATTCAGTGGAATGTTTCAGCTAAGGTGGGGCAAAATTAGCAAAATGTCATTTCCACATACCAGACAGGAGCTTCCTTTGCTGAAAACAAAGAAACATTTCCTACAGACTGCATTATAGTGATATAGCCAAAGTTGTATTAGGAGTATGGCCATATCTGAGTACAGAGTAAAGAGATGAAGGGTGTGGAGAGTGGAGGAGTCATTGCAACATGCCAGTTGTCAATTAGAAATGGAAAGCTTCAATTGACCTTAGAAATCATCTTGAGCAGCAGTTCTCAAACTTTTTTTTTCCATCTCAGGACCTCTTCATATTCTTAAAATTATTAAGAACCCTTCCAAAGAGCTTTTATTTATGAGTCAAATCTATCAATATTTACCATAATAGAAATTAAAATATGATGATGATAATGATGATGATGGTGGTGGTGATAACAGTTCTGACCTTGTGGAACCTCTGAGAGGGTCTTGGAGACCCCCAAGGGTTCCTGGATGACACTTTGTGAACTATCCATCTATAGCAACTCTCTCATTTGATAAAAGAGGAAACAAAGACCTAGACAGGTAAAATACTCATGTTATGTAGCCTAAGGCTATACAGCTAGTTAGTGAGGCCTAGAACCTAGTTCTTCTGACTCTTAGCCCAGTTTAACAAATCTTCATTAAAGATTTGCTGTGTGGAGAGCACTGTGTGAGTCACAGTATTATTTTTTCTACTATGCCACAAATCATGTTTAATTAAAGGCCATTTTGTAGCATAGATTCCTTCATTGAGTGTGTGTGGTAGAGTCAGGGGTGAAAGTGGACAAAGATTAGAGGATGTACATGGATAAAAATTTTTAAAAAGCATGACAGCATTGGGGGGAACACATTAAATAGTTTCTTCATCTCTTGGAATCATTTTCCAATTATATCAAACTGTAGTTTAACCTTTATAAGTACATATTTATTTTTGTACTCTAAGGAAGATAGAGAATGTATGACAGTTTTTTATTTGGATGTCACTTTGAACCAATGGATGAAGGCAATAATGTACATATACCTTGCTCTTCTCAAGGCAAGACACACCAAATGTAAAGATATCAAGGAAAAATTGTATCTAAATGTATTGAGACATTGGCATCCTAAAATCAAAGTTGAATAGAAGGAACATTTTTAAAGCAATTATCACATATGCAATTAAAGTATTTTAAAGTATACTTTCAGAACTATAAAATGGTCTGTGATATATAAAGGAAGTACCCTAACCAAAACTCATCTAATATTCATGAAACATAGAACCTATCATAGAACCTATCACCCTAGGACAGTTATTTAAAAAAAAAAGATGAAAACTTCCTCATCAAAAGGAGAAAGAGGATTGATGGACAATGTTAGAGTACATGATACTGGTCAAAAGTCAAGAGAAAAACTTTTTGATTAAGAAGACTTCACTTCATTGACCAATATTAAAGGTACCTATCAGGTACATACAATTGGATTAGTGAAATCTGACCAAAAGTGGTTCACCTTTGGATGGATCCTATGACATAGCTAAGATCTAAGAACAGAATAAATGGACATGGATGACAACTGTATTATCTCAGCTAAAATGGTTCTTTTTTTTTTGGAACATCCAAAAATTGTTAAATCACACTGCTTTATAATGGAAAATAGTCATTTTATAATGGCAATGAAGGCCCAGGTTATTGAACCCCAAAATTATAGATATGCTTTCCTTTTTTAATGAATGAAGCATTTATTAAATACTTACTATGAGCAGGGCTGAGGATATAAATAGAAAAGTTAGACAGATCCTGCTCCCAAGGAGCTCACATTCTAATCAGGGAAACAACAAATATGGAAGATTTCAGCTGCAAGTCAAATAGAAAAGTCCCACCATCCTTAGAGCACAGTGGGCTTGTTATCCTTAAGAAGGCAGTCTTTTTACCCTTCCCTAATCAATTCACTATCCTACTCATCAAAGCAACTTTTCTATAGCTTCTCAATCCTCCTCAAGCTCCCATAGCTCTCATCCTTCACCCTGGCAGCTGAGAACCTTACCTCACATTTCATAGAAAAAAAAATCCATTTGCTGGAAGCTCTCTTTTCTTTCCTCTTCCTCATCTCACATCTTGTAGATACTTTCTCCCACTATCTTCTTCCTTCCTGTATCACATTCAGAGGTGATTCTTTTCCTTGCCAAAGGCAAACCCTTCCATATGCATAAGTGATCCTGTTGTTTTCTTTCTTTCTCAGCAGATTTCCCCCTTGAAAATCCACATTATCTGACCATAAACTTTAATCTCTCCTGGTCTACTGATTGTCTCTTTTGTTATTGTTCAATCATTTAGTTGTGCCTGACTCTTCATGACCCTGTAGAGCCAGGGTCTTCGCAGAACAAACCCCCTTAATAAAAGGATTTGTTCTGTAAAATGTGGACTCAATCAAAAAGCCACACTCAAGATCTAGAAGGCCACATATGGCCTCAAGGCCTCAGGTTCCCCACCCCTGTGAGTGTAGACCATAGCAAGTCAATACTGTCCATGGGGTTTTCTTGGCAAAGATACTGGAGTAGTTTGCCATTTCCTTCTCCAATAGATTAAGGCAAACAGAATTTAAGTGCCTCGCCCAGGGTCACATAGCTAGTAGATGTTTGAGGTCACATTTGAACTCAGGTCTTCCTGACTCCAGGCCCAGTGTTCTATCCTCTAAGCCACCTTGCTTCCTCCAATTACCTCTTTATTGCCTAGAAATATGTCCATCTCTCTAACCATCCTCAAAAAACCCTCACTTGATCCATTTATTCCTGCTAACTAGCTATCATCCTATATGCCCCCTCCTTTTCATGGCTAAACTCCTTGAAAATGTTGTCTAAAGTAGGTTCCTTTATTTCCTTTCTTCTCACTCTTTTCTTTATTCTGCTTTCTAGCTTCTAATCTTCTCATTCAACTGAAACTGACTTTTCTAAAGTTACTGATAATCTCTAACTTTCCAAATATGATGTCCTAATCTTCAACCTTCTTGACCATTCCACCATCCTTGATACCATCAGGCACACTCTTCTCCATCATACTTTTTTCTGCCTGAGTTTTTATTATAATGCTCTCTTCTGATCCACCTCCTACCTATCTGACCACTCCTCAGTCTCCTTTAATGGAGACTCCTTCATCTGGGTCATACCAAATAAAATTAATGTTCCTCAAGGCTCTATCCTGGCCTTCTTCTCTTCTCTCTTTATGCAATTTCACTTGATAATCTCACTAGCTCCCATGGATTCAATTTTCATTTCTAAGTTGATTTTCTTATATAATTGTCTGGTTCTCACTTTTCTCCTGACCTCTAGTCTCAGATCTCTAACCACCTATTAGATGTCTCTAACTAAGTGTTCCACAGAAATCTTACACTTAACACGTACAAAACTGAACTCATTATCTTTATTCCTAAACCTTCCTGTCTTCCAAGAGGAAAGTCAAGGGTATCACCATCTTCCCAACATCCTAGGCTCACAACCTAGTCATGTTTGACTCCTCACTCTCTCACTTTCTATAGTCAATCAGTTGCTAAATCTTGTCTTTTTCCTCATAACATTGTTAACTCTATCTTGCCTCCTTCTCTTTTCTGACACTACCACCACCTTGACTCGTGCCCTCATAATTCATATCTGGACTATTACAATATCCTGCTGATTGGTCTCCCTGCCTCAAGTCTCTCCCCATTACGGTCCATCCTTCTCAGCCAACAAATTGATTTTCCTAAAGCTCAGATCTGACCATGTTTACCACCTATCCAGTAAAGTCCTATAGTTTGCTATTACCTGCAGGATCAAATATAAATCCTCTGTTTGTCTTTTAAAGCCCTTTACAATCTGGCTTCTTCCTACCTTTCCAATCTTCTTATATTTTGCTTGCTATCTTCCACATACTATAACTTATCAGTGACACTGATCTCTTTGCAGTTTCTCACACAAGACATTTCATCTCCCAACCCAGAGCATTTTCAATGACTATCTTCCATGACTATACTTTTTTTCCTCCTCCTCTTCATGTCTTAACTTCCATGACTTCTTTCAAATCTCAACTAAATTTCCATCTTCTCAAAAAAAAAGTCTGTCCCAGTTCTCTTTATTCTTCATCCCTTCCCTCTAAAATTCTGCCCAATTTATCCTATAGATATCTTGTTTGTATATAGTTATTTGCATGCTATTTCCAACATTAGATTGTGAGCTCCTCAAGGATAATCTTTGGCCTTTCTTTATGTCATCAGTGCTTAGCACAGTGCCTGGCAAATGGTAGGCAATTAATAAAAAACTTGTTGACTGACTGCATCAAACTTGGTGATCAATGAAAATTATACACAAAAATGATAGAAACTATGTATCATATAACAATTGGTTGCAAGAAATTAGGCCTCCTGAGTACCAAGCAAAACAAGACATAGTGGTTTAATTATACCTCAGAAATTCACTATTTTTCATGGACTGACAGATGGTAAATCACCGAAGAACAAAATACAAACCTCAGAATATCCTGGAAAATTCAACCAATCAACTGAGTCAATTCCGGTGAGGATAAACTTCAAGTGTTGGCTGCCACCTTCATCCCCATATTCCTGTCCACAGTAAAAGCTCTTTTGTAATTCTTTCATGTGAGATAATGTATCCTATTCTACGTCTCTTTTCCCTCTTCTCCCAATTCATTCCTTTTTCTCATTCATTAATTTATTTTTTTTATATTATCCCATCATAGTCAACTTACATCCATGCCCTCTGTATATGGACACTCCTTCTAACTGCCCTAATAAAGAAAAACTTCTTAGAAGTTAGAAGTATCTTCCCATGTAAGATGTAAAAAGTTTAACCTTATTGAATCTCTTATGATTTTTCTTTCCTGTTTACTTTTTTGCTTCTCTTGAGTCTTGTGTTTGAATGTCAAATTTTCTATACAGCTCTAGGTTTTTCATCAGGAATGCTTGAAAGTCCTAATTTTATAACATGTCCATTTTTCCCCCTACAGAATTATACTCAGTTTTGCTGGGTAAGTGATTCTTGCTTGTAACCCTAGTTCCTTTACCTTTTGGAATATCATATTCTAAGCCCTTTGATTCTTTCATATAGAAGCTGCTAAATCTTGTGTTATATTGACCAGAGCTCCGTGATATCTGAATTGTTACTTTCTGGATGCTTTTGGTATTTTTTCCTTGACCTGGAAGCTCTGAAATTTAAATATAATATTCCTGGGAGCTTTCATTTGGGGATCTGTTTTAGAAGGTGATCAGTGGATTCTTTTGATTTCTGTTTTATTCTATGTTTCTAGGATATCAAAGAAGTTTTCCTTAATAATTTCCTGAAATATGGTGTCCATAATCTTTTATTCATCATGGCTTTCAGGTAGTCAAAAAACTCTTTAATTATCTCTCCTTGATCTATTTTCCAGGTCAGCTGTTTTTTTTCCAGTGAGATATTTCACATCCTCTTCTAACTTTTTCATTCTTTTTATTTTGTTTTAGTATTTCTTGATGACTCCTGAAGTTATTAGCTTCCACTTTCCCACTTATAATTTTTAAGAAATTATTTTCTTCAGTGAACTTTTGTATCTCCTTTTCCATTTGACTAATTCTACATTTTAAGGAGTTTTTTTTATTCAGTGAATTTTTGTTCTCCCTTTTTCTATTTGGCCAATTCTTTTTAAATAATTCTTCTCTTCAGAAGATTTTTGTGATTCTTTTAACATTTGGCCTATTCTGTTTTTTTTCAAGGTGTTATTTTTTCAGTATTTTTGTGCCTCTTTTACCAAGCTAGTTACTATTGCTTAACATAACTTTCATTTCTTTTACCCATTTTCCTTTGTCTCTCTTATTTGATTTTAAAAACTTTTTTTGAGTTCTAGTAGGGCCTAAGACCAATTTACATTTTTCTTTGAGGCTTTGTATTTACCTGCTTTAATATCATTCTCTTATGAGTTTTTGTTTTGATCATTTTATAAAGCTAAAAAAATAAAGCTAAAATTATTCTAGAAGGACAAATGGTCAGGAATATGAAGGGTATCAATGAAAAAAATGTGGAGAAAGGTGTCCTAGCTATACTAGACTTCAAACTGTATTATAAACTGGTAATCATCAAAACCATCTGATTCTGCCTAAGAAATTAAGCATGAATCAGGGGAAGAAAATATGTACACAATACAGAGTAGCAAATAAATATAGCATTCTAGTGTTTTATAAACGCAAAGTTCCAAGCTTTTGGTACAAGAATTCACTATTTAACAAAAATGGTTGGGAAAGCTGGTAAGCAGTTTGACAGAAACTAGGTATTGACCAACATCTCACACCATATTATAAAATAGGGTCAAAATGAATACATGATTTGGCCATAAAGTATGATACCATATACAAATTAAAGAAATGTGATCTAGTTGACTTTTCAGATCCATGGATAAGGGAAGAATTTATGACTAAACCAGAGACAGAGAGCATTATGAGGTATAAAATAAATAATTTTTATTATACTAAATGAAACATTTTCTACACAACAAAACCAATACAGCCAAGATTATAAGGAAAGCCCTATGGGGTATGAATCTGTACATACACTTTGACCCACAGTATCACTAGTAGATCTGTATCCCAAAGAAATCCCAAAAAAGAAAAAAAAAAGAAAAGGATCTATATGTACAAAACAAAATTATTTGTAGCAGCTCTTTTTGTTGTGGAAAAAATAATTGGAAATTGAGGGGATATCCATCAATTTGGGAATGGCTGAACAATGTTGTAATATATGATTATGATGAAATACTATTTTGCTATAAGAAATGATGGGCAGAATGATTTCAGCAAAACCTGGAAAGGCTTACAAGAACTGATGCAGAGATAAGTGAGTAGAACCAGGAGAACATTGTGCATAATAACAATGATGCTATACAATGATCAGTTTTGAAAGACTTAACTACTCTAATTGATATAATGACCCAAAACACTTCCAAAGGACTTATGATGAAGGCTATACACTGCCAGAGAAAGAACTGATGGAGTCTGAATGCAGATTGAAGTACACTGTTTTTCATGTTCTTTTTTCTTTCATATTTTTTTGCCTGTGTTTTCTTTCACAAAATGACCAATATGGACATAGGTTTTGCATGATTCTGCATGCATAACCTATAATAAATTGCTTGTTGTCTTGAGGAGGAAGAAGGGGATGTAAGAAGGGAGAGAATTTGAAATGCAAATTAAAAAAAACAAATTTTAAAATTACTTTACATGTAATTGGAAAAAATTAATCTTATTAAAATAAAATTAGAAGTCTATAAAGAAAAAAACTTGAAAAAGAGAGACATAAGCTGACTAAAATTAAGGGACTGGAGCAAAATCTATTATGAATGTTAAAATAATTAAAGTATAAAAAAAAATAGTGTAGTGACTTGTCCCAATTTTCTTTCTATTTGAACTCTATCAGATAAAATTAGCTAATCTTCCAAATGATTAGCATGAAATAAGGATGACAACAATCATAATGATATAACAATGATTATTACTATGTGATATTTATGTAGTTCATTAATGTTTATGCCACATTTTATTTATATTGTTTGATTCTCACAATAGCCCTATAGGGGTGAGTACTACAGGTTTTTTTTGATTGCATTATTTTATACACATGGAAACTGAGTTTCAGAGAGCTTTTGCCCATGATCATGAATTTTATAATTAATAGAAATAAGATATGAACCCAAATTTCTCCAGATTATAAATTTATTACTCTACCACACTTTCTTCTTCATTGTCATCCTCATTTTATTATTACTATTATTGTCCACTTCCTATTATTTTTATTTTTTAGTTATTTTTCAGCCATGTCCAACTTTTCCTGACCTTGTATAATGTGTTATTGGCAAAAATACTGGAGTACTTTGCCATTTCCTTCTCCAGCTCACTTTATAAATGAGGAAACTGAGGCAAACAGGGTTAAATGATTTGCCCAGGGTCATGCAGCTTGTAAGAGTGTAAGCCCAAATTGGAACTTAGGAGGAGAAGTCTTCCTAACTCTAGACCTGGTACTCTATCAACTATGCCATCTAGCTGCCCATTTCATATTGAAGAGGCACAATATAACCCATTATCTCATTGGATTTTTGTAATAACTGTACTCTACAGGCAAGACAGATGTCATCCTTATTTTTTTGCTGATGTTTCTTTTTTTAAATAGCATTTTATTTTTTTCCCAATTACATGTCAAGAAAATTTTAGTATTCATTTTTACAAGATTTTGAGTTCCAAATTTTACTTCCTCCCTCCCTCCTCTCCCCTTCCATTTTACAAAAATGATAGGCAATTTGACATAGGTTATACATGTGCTATCATGTAGAACATATTTCCATATTACTCACAGTTGTGAAAGAAGAAACAGATCAAAAGAAAAAAATATGAAAAAGAATAAAGTAGGTGAAAAAAGTATGCCTCAATCTGCATTCAGGGTGCATCAGTTATTTATCTGGATGTGGATAACATTTTCCTTCATGAGTCTTTTGTACTTGTCTTGGATCATTGTGCTGCTGAGAAGAGCTGAGTCATTCATAGTTGATCATCACACAATGTTACTGATACTGCATACAATGTTTTCCTAGTTCTGCTCAATTCACTTTATATCAGTTCACACAAGAATTTCCAGGTTTTTCTGAAATCTGCCAGTTCATCATTTCTTATTACACAATAGTATTCCATTACATTCATACACCACAGCTTGTTCAACTATTCCCCAATTGATGAGCATCCCAATCAATTTCCAATTCGTTTCTACCACTTTAAGAATTGCTATAAATATTTTTGCACATGTAGGTCCTTTCCTTGTTTTTATTATCTCTTTGGGATACAGACCTAGTAGTGGTATTGCTGAATCAAAGGGCATGCATAGTTTGATTGCTCCTAGGACATAGTTCCTAATTGCTCTCCAGAATGGTTGGATCAGCTCACAACTCCACCAACAGTGCATAGTATCCCACTTTTCCCCATATCCTCTCCAACATTGATTATTTTCCTTTTTTGTCATGTTAGCTAATCTGATAGGTGTGAGGGGGTACCTCAGAGCTCTTTTAATTTGCATTTCTGTTATCAAAAGTGATTTAGAACATTTCTTCATATGCCTATAGGAAGCTTTTATTTATTCATCTGAAAACTGCCTATTCACATCCTTTGACCATTTATCAATTGGGGAATTGCTTGTGTTCTTATAAATTCAGTTTTATATACCTATATATCTATATATCTATACATCTATACATATACATACACACACACATACACACACACACACACACACATATATAAATGACCCCTTTATCAGAGACAGTTGGTGCAAAGATTGTTTCCCAGCTTTCTGCTTTCCTTCTAATCTTGGTTACATTGATTTTGTTTGTACAAAAGCTTTTAAATTTAATATAATCAAAGTTATCTATTTTATAATGCTTTCTATTTCTACTTTGGTCATGAATCCTTCCCTTCTCCATAGATCTGACAGGATACTATTCCTTGCTCTTCTAATTTGAACATGGTGTCACTTTTTATGTTAAAATCATGCACTCATTTTGACCTTATCATGGTGTATGATGTGAGATGTTGGTATATATGAATTTTGTGTCCTATTGTTTTCTAGTTTTCCCAGCAGTGTTTGCCAAATAGTGAGTTCTTATTCCAAAAGCTGGGGTCTTTGGGTTTATCAAAATTTAGGTTACTATGGATATTGACTATTGTGTCTTGTGTTCCTAATCTATTCTACTGATCCACCACTCTATTTCTTAGCCAGTATCAAATAGTTCTAATGATTACTGCTTTATAATACAGTTTGAGATTAGGCCATCTTCCTTTGTGTTTTTTTCCTTTAATTCCCTTGATATTCTTGACCTTTTGTTCTTTCACATGAAATTTGTTATTTTTTTCTAGCTCAATAAAATGATTTTGGTAGTTTGATTGACATGGGAGTGAATAAGTAAATTAGTTTAGGCAGCATTGTCATTTTTATTATATCGGGTTGGCCTACCCATGAGCAATTAATAGTTTTCTAATGGTTTTGATCTGACTTTATTTGCATGAAAAGTGTTTTGTAATTGTGTTCCTATAGTTCCTGGGTTTGTTTTGGCAGGTAGACTCCCAAGTATTTTATATTGTTTACATTTGCTTTAAATGGAATTTCTCTTTCTATCTCTTGCTGCTGGGCTTTGTTGGTCATATAAAGAAATGCTGAAGATTTATGTGGGTTTATCTTATATCCTGCAACTTTGCCAAAGTTGGTAATTATTTCAACTAGTTTTTTTAGTTGATGCTGTACGGTTCTCTAAATTATCTTATCACATCATCTGCAAGGAGTGACAGTTTTGTTTCCTCATTGCCTATTCTAATTCCTTTGATTTCTTCTTTTATTGCTAGAGCTATCATTTCTAGAACTATATTGAGTAATAGTGGTGATAATGGGCATCCTTGCTCCACCACTGATCTTATTGGGAAGGCTTCTAGCTTATCCCCATTACAGATAGTGTTTGCTGGAAATTTTAGATAGATGCTGCTTATCATTTTAAGGATTGTGCTATCTAGTGTTTTTAATATGAAGGGATGCTGTATTTTGTCAAAAGCTTTTTCAGTATCTATTGACATAATCATATGATTTCTGTTGGTTTTGTTATTTATATAGTTAATTAAGGTGGTAGTTTTCCTAACATTGAACCAACCCCGCATGTTGGGTATAAATCCCATCTGGTCATAGTGTCTAATCCTTCTGATATATTGCTGTAATCACCTTGCTAGTATTTCATTCAAAATTTTTGCATTAAGATTCATTAGGGAAATTGGTGTATAATATTCTTTCTCTTTTTTGGCTCTTCTTAGTTTAGGTAGTAGCATCATAATTGTTTCTTAAAAGGATTTTGGTAGGATTCCTTCTTTGCCTATTTTGCCAAATAGTTTATATAGTATTGGGATTAACTGTCCTTTAAATGTTTGATAAAATTCACTAGTGAACCCATCTGGTTGGGGGGATTTTTCTTATGGAGTTCATTAATGGCTTGTTCATTTTCTTTTTCTAAAATGGGGTTATTTAGGCATTCTATTTCATGATCTGTTAATCTAGGTAATTTGTATTTTCATAAATATTCATTGATTTCACTCAGATGATCAAAATCATTGGCATATAATTAGGCAAAATATTTCCTAATGATTGATTTAATTTATTTTTCATTCATTCATGATTTCACCCTTTTTCATTTTTGATATTGGATATTTGGTTTTCTTCTTTTTTAATAAAGTAACTAGGGGTTTATCTATCTTATTGTTTTTTTCATAAAATCAGCTTCTAATTTTATTTATTAGCTCAATAGTTTTTTTTAACCTTACAATTTTATTAATCTCACCTTTGATTTTCAGGATTTCCAATTTAGTGTTTATTTGGGGATTTTTCTTTTTTCTTTCTTTCTTTTTGTTTTAGTTTGTTCATTTTCTAGGTTTTTTTTTTCCTTTTTTGTTATTTACCCAATTCACTGATCTGCTTTTCTCTTCTTTGTTGACATAAGATTTTAGAGGAATAAATATTCCTCTAAGTACTGCTTTGGCTATATTCCATAATTTTTGGGATGTTGTCTCGTTGTTGTCATTCTCTTTAACCAAATAATTTATTGTTTCTGTGATTTATTCTTTGACCCATTTATTCTTTAGGATTAGATAATTTAGTTTCTCATTAAATTTTAATCTTTCTACTGACATTTGTTGAATGTAAATTTTACTGCGTTATGATCTGAAAAGAATGCATTTAATGTTTCTACCTTTCTACATTTGATTTTAAAGTTTTTATGCCCTAATACATGGTCAATTTTTGTGTAGGTGCCATGTGCTGCTGAGAAAAAAAAGGCATATTCCTTTCTTTTCCCATTCAGTTTTCTCCAAAGGTCTGTCATATCTAACTTTCATAATGTTCTATTTACCTCCTTAGTTTCTTTCTTGTTTATTTTGTGGTTAGATTTATGAAGTTCTGAGAGGGGACAGTTGAGGCCCCCCACTAGAATATTTTTGCTGTTTATTTCTTCCTGTAACTCACTTAATTTCTCCTTTAAGAATTTGGATGCTATACCACTTGGTGAATATATGTTTAGTACTGATATTGCTTCACTGTCTATGGTACCTTTAGCAAGATGTAGTTTCCTTCCTTATTTCTTTTAATTAGATTTATTTTCCCTTTTGATTGTCTGAAATCGTGATTGCTACCCCTGTTTTTTTTTTTGGTTTCAGCTGAAGCATAATAGATTTTGCTCCAGGCCTTTACTTTTATTCTATGTGTATCTCTCTGCTTCAACTGTACTTCTTGTAAACAACATGTTGTAGGATTCTAGTTTTTAATCCACTCTTCTATCAGCTTCCATTTTATAGGAGAGTTCATCATATTCACATTCACAGTTATGATTACTACCTGTGTATTTCCCTCCATTCTGTTTTTCTTCTTCTTTGTCCTCTCTTTCCTTTCACCCTTTCCCTCCTCACCAGTATTTTGCTTCTGTCTATTACCTCCCCTTATCTGCTCTCTCTTTTTCAGTACCCCCCCACCCCTGCTTTTACTTAATCTCCTACCATCCTACTTCCCTGTCAGGTAACATAGATTTCTATATTCTACTGGTTGTGTACATTATTCCCTCTTTGAGCCAATACTAATGAGATTAAGGTTCAAGCAATGTCCATCGCCCACCCTCCCATCTTTTCCTCCACTGTAATAGGCCTCTAGCACCTCTTTATGTGAAATAATTTACCCCATTCTACCTCTCCCTTTCTTCTGCACCCAGTGTACTCCTCTTTCTCTTCCCTTAATGTTTTTTTGTCATTCACTCAAATTTATCTTATATGCATACTCTCTGTCTATGTTTATTCCTAGCTGTACTATTAATGATATAATTTTTGAGAATCAAAAGGGAGGTAAACAGTTTAGCTCTATTGAATTCCTTATGTTTTCTTTTCCCTTTTTGCTTGTTTATGCTTCTCCTGGGTCTTGATAGTATGCATATTTTTTTTTGTTTAATTCTGGCCTTTTTCTTGTGAAGGTTTGAAATCCTATTTCATTGAATGACTATTTTTAACTCTTGATGTATTATGCTTGATTTTTGCCAGGTAAATGATTCTTGGTTGCAGTCTTAGTTACTTTGCTTTCCAGAATATTATGTTCCATGACCTCTAGTGTTCTAAGGTTGCAGCTGGCAAGGCCTGTGTAATCCTGATTGTGGCCCCCCAATATTTGAATTGTTTCTTTCTGGCCACATGTAGTATTTTTTTCCTTGACCTAATGATTCTTAAATTTGGTATAATGTTCCTTGGAGTTTTTATTTTGGGATTAATTTCCTGAGGTGATCAGTGGATTCTTTCAATGACTATTTTGCCCTCTGGTTCCAGGACATCAGGACACTTTTCCTATATATACATACATACATACATACATACATACATACATACATACATACATATATATAGGCCAGAACTCTATCCACTGTGCCACCTAGCTGCCTCTCCTTGATAATTTCTTGAAAGATGCAATAAAGGTCCTCCTTTTGATGATGATTTTCAGGTAGTTTAATCATTCTGATATTGTCTCTCCTGGATCTATTTTCCAGGTCAGTTGTTTTAGTCATAAGATATTTTACATTTTCTTCCTTTTTTTTTCATTCTTTTGAATTTGGTTGATTGATTCTTGATATCTTCTCACAGAGTCATTAGCTTCCATTTGCCCAATTCTAACTTTTAAGGAGTTGTTTTCCTCAATTAGCTTTTGTACTTCCTTTTGCATTTGGCCAATTGTACTCTTTTTTTTCTTTTTGGCTAGGCACTGGGGTTAAGTGACTTGCCCAGGGTCACACAGCTAGTAAGTGTTATGTGTCTGAGGCCAGATTTGAACTCAGGTCCTTCTGAATCCAGGGCTGGTGCTCTATCCACTGCGCCACCTAGCTGTCCCTAGATTTTTGTATCTCCTTTTCCATATGGTCAATTCTACTTTTTTTAAGCAGTTGTTTTCTTTCTCCAATCTGTGGACTCTTTTTTTCCCTCATAATTCTCTTGCATCATTCTTATTTCTTTCCCCAATTTTTCTTCTACCTCATACATGATTTTTAAGCTCCTTTTTGAGCTCTTTCATGAGTTCTTTCTGGGCTTGAGACCACTTCCCATTTTTCTTTGGGGTTTTGTACATAGGCGTTTTGACATTGTTGTCCTCTTCTGAGTTTGTGTCTTGATCTTTCCTGTCGCCACAATAACTTACTATGGTCAGATTCTTGTTTGTTTGTTTGTTTTTGTTTTTTCATTCATTTTTTTTTTTGGCTCTTTCCCTGTCTTTTAAATTTGAGCTCTGCTTCCAGGGGTGGAAGAGTACCACCTCAGGCTTCTTGTGCCAGTGGCTGCAGGTGCTGTGCTTATGTTCCCCTGAGGTCCATGGGGGACATTCATATCTGGTGCTGTGCTGAGGGAGTGGGGTGGGAGTTGTCTGGTGATGCTGGAGGCTGTAGGAGTCTGGAAACTTACCTGGTTCTGAGCCACAGTCCTAGTTGTGGTATTTGGCATGTGCTGAGGCCTGTGGGGTGTTTCTGCATTTCCCTGGAACTACAGTGAAGCTCATGGAGGTCTGCCCATTGGAGGCTGCCTGTTTGCTGAAGGCTGAGCTGAAGCACCTGATGGTTCTCAGAGCTGGAGTCTTCCCATTCCCCTGACTATGCTGACACACATGAGTAGTCTTGGTTTAGGCATTTGCCTGCTCCACCACACTGGGGCTCAGGATCTACCACTGGTTTGCTGAGGTAGGACTTACTTCTGGCTTACTGTGATGCTTCCTGTCCTTAACTGCATCACCCCTTTGCCAGAATGAGACAGACCTTTCTTGGCGATCCTCCAAGTTTCTTGAACTAAAAGATTGTTTCATCTCATCTTTTTGCTGGTTCTGCTGTTCCAGGATTTGTTTAAAGGTGCTGTTTTATGGTTGTTTGGAGGTGAATATGGGAAAGTTATGGTGATTTACTGCTTACTCCACCATTTTGGCTCCAGGAAAACTGATGTTATCCCTATTTTTTGGAGGCTTTCAAAGGCTAAAGGACTTGTCCAAGGTCGCACAGCAAGTAAGTGCCTTCATCCAAACATAGGTCATTGTCAAATTCAGCACTACTTGTCAGAAGAAATACATTCTTTGTTTTAGATGAGTTCCCAAGTTTTGTTGATTCTAGCTCTGCAATATATTTTTGATATGCAACTTCTTATATAATTTCATTGCAACCAATGATTCATAGTTTCTTCTTTTCTACCTTTAGCCTTTGTAATCTATTCTGTTTCCAATTCATCCTTCATTCAACTGTTTATGTAATAATTCTCAAGTTCCAATCTCTTTTTTTCTCTCTTATATAAAACATCTTCATTAGTTCTTTATTTCATATTAACTAAAGTAGAAACTCTTCATCCTGGTATACAAGATCTAAACTTACTATATTCAGAGTTCAACATATTTATTCAGATTTAGTGGATGTAAGCAGGGGAAGACCCAAAGATCATTACTTCTCCAGCCTATCTCACACAGTTATCTTTCATATATACATTCTCCCCCCCATTCCATCCTTACTAGGCTATTATATTTTCTTTTTCTCCAGTTGTTTTTCTTATCTTTTCTTTCCATGTTTTTTATCTTTATTCATACTGTTACTTATGCTAAAATCCATGAGTGCCTGTTAAACACATTTCCTTAATTCAAGGGCAAAATCAGGTAGCATCTCCTTCATGAAACCACTGCAACTGATCTCTTGTTCCTAAAATTCCTCCTAGAATTTTTCAATTTATCTTCTCTGCACTTGCTTCTTTTACCCATATATCCTACTTACTTGTGTATATGACTTTTTACATTACCTCTTTAGAGTATAAACTCATTGAAGGCAGGGCCTATTCCTATCTATCCTTATAGTTCCAATAGCTCTTATAGTGCTCTGCATACAGTAGACTCCTAATGGACGTTCAATTTAATTGCATTTTTCTCAAGGTACCACTAACATTGATATATAGGCATTAAACAGTCAGCATACACTTGTCACAGAGCAACTTATTAGCATTGATTTATAGAAATTCATCTCAGTTCTTCTTTACTAAAAGTGTCTATACCATGGTGCTATGAAGTACAAAAATGTCATACACTGATATCTAATGGTCATGTTCATGGGCTAACAGCCTCTTTGTCCAACCCTGAAGAGCTGCATCAAAACAATCTATATATCGGTGGTGCCCCATGTTTTGTTTACAACAGCTGTCAATATGTCTCCCAGTTTCAAGATCATGGAGCCATATACTAAGTTCACAGAAACAGATAATTGAGCTGAGATCCTACAAGATCTTTCTCTCCAGTCTCCCATCTTCTATAGTATTTCAGCTAGAAATATATACATATATATATATATATATATATACATATATATATATACACATACGTACATACACAAATATATATAATAAAGTTCTCAAGGTTGGGAACTATACCTTATAAGTCAATATATCCACATCACCTTGTACAATGTACTACATAATAAAACACAATGAAAAAAACAATGTTTTTCAGCTACGTTCTGTACTCAGTAGTGTAGCCAGAGCTTAATTGTATGATATTATGAAATCTCTGTAACACTCCTTTCTGACTTGGTGCTACTCCTCCAAATGCTATCCGTTTCTCAGCACAAATAGCACTCTGAGAGAAAGGTAATAATGAGAACATGGTGAAGGAAGAGATAGTTCAACCCTCAGGGCCCAGGGTACACCAGGCAAACTCTTTCCCTATCCACAAATTCGAGGATCAGAGGAGGATTTCAAGAAAATCCCTGCATATTGCTTTCATTTAATATCTTTATTCTACCTGGGCCATGTTTCTTTCTATTTTGCATTGAGATTCAGTAAGGGACAGATTAAAAGCTTGGCCAGAATTACATTAGCTCTCCCTTGGGTATAAAGCTGTATGTGGTAAGCCTTGGTGATATTGAATAGGTAGCAACACTATGTGTTCTCTGTGTAATATCATTTGTCCCTAGGGTAGTACCTGATGTAGGTTTTGGTTGTTTAGTTCCTCCCTCTTGGTATTTTTTTTTCTGGGTCTCCAATATTAATAGGCTCATTTTTTTACATGGTAAAAACAACTTTTTAATCACATTATTAGTATATGTAAATGGAGTGCTGATACTTAATAGGACTTTAGAGGAGAGCAGCAGGAATGGAAGGGTCCATAGGGAGAAAATGAAAATTTACAGCTGATGAAAAGGAATTATGAGCACTTTGGATGAGTGCAAGGCTTTTGTTCAAGTGGAGGAAAGCTGAATAGGGCATGGAATATGAAGGGTGCCTCTCATGTGAATCTCTGATAGGCTGAACCAAGCTTTGTGGTGATACTTTCCATTTGAGTCTAATGCCAAAGTAGTCAGGTTGTGGGAGCTCTCTGGACTACCACCTAAGGAAGCATCAGAACCTGGGTTCTTTTTGGACCTACTGTTGCTTCATTTTCTTCTACCTAGCAAATTCCTTGTGTGTGGAGACAAGTTCCAAAGGATGGGATACTTTTGATTTGGGATACCATTACAAGGACTAAACGGTGACTTACCAACAACATATGGGAGATCTCAAATCCTTCTGCTAGACTTCATGACCAGCCCACATCTCCCTTTAAGATACTCAGGGTAGAGATTCCTAGAGGGTTCTCATTCCTTTTCTTTCTTTCTTTCTCTCTTTTTTTTTTTGAGGCAATGGGGTTAAGTGACTTGCCCAGGGTCAGACAACTAGTGAGTGTTATGTGTCTGAGACCAGATTTGAACTCAAGTCCTCCTGACTCCAAGGCTGGGTTCTCATTCCTAAGTGGGTATGTTTATGTGTTGGTAGGGAAAGTTCTGAATATTCTGAGAATGAGAATCTGTATTTTGAATTTCTGGTCCTATTCTAGCTATTTTATAAATCTTTTGAATGAACTTGGGAATCATCCCTATTTTTGTGACATCCCTACTTGTCTTAGATTGCTGTGTTTAGAAGTAATTGAGTAACATAGGAAGGAACAAAGTGAAGAAAGCTGTCCATCTGCCAGTTGAGGTCCTGACCTCCCTGTCTGTTTCAGTTTCTAAATCTCTCTTCTTCTTTTCTGCCTTTTTTCTCCTAGGAAGAATAAGGCAGCCAGACACTGACTGGCTGTTCTGGTCTTAAAGAAACATTATTGATTACATAAACATAGTTCAGGGAATAGTATTTGTTAGTTAACTTGTGTTCTTTCTACCAGTCTGATGACTTAACTTTTAGCAGCTTGAGGAAAATAAAGCACTGATGGTGAGATGAGCATTAAATAGTAATATTCTGTGTGTATGTGTCTGCTCACAAAATGTGTAGCTTAATTAATGCAGGTTATTTTAGTAGGTTCTAAATCAGAGCTCTTCAAGAGGTTGATTCAATCGACCAGTCTATCTTTAAACTCAACCTAGTTGATTGTGTGGCTGGCAGCAGTTACTTTTTAGAGATTTCCAGAAGGGAGGTAAGAGTGGTTCAAAGCTAAAACCATGGCCTCACCCCCACAGGTTGTGGGTATTTCCAGCAGAGAAGAGAAAAGCTACAGTATGTTCTACCTCTACTCCAGCAATGAGAAGACAGAAAATGTAGAGTAGATCACCTCATAATAATTACGGCTAGTATTTACAAAGCGATTTAAGGTATACAAATACTTTGATCTCATTTCATTCTAAAATGAAGTTTACAAAATAGGTGGTATTATTACTCCCATTTTTGTTGTTGTTGTTTGGTCATGTCAGTCATGTCCAACTCTTTCTGACCCTATTTAGGGTCTTCTTGGCAAAGAAGCTAGAGTGATTCACATTTCCTTCTCTAGTTCATTTTATAGATGAGGAACTGAAGGAAACAGGGTTAAGAGACTTGTGCAGGGTCACACAGCTAGTAAATGTCTGAGGTTGGATTTGAATTCAGAAATATGAGTCTTCATGACTCCAGGACCAGCACTGTATCCACTGTGCCACCTAGCTTTTCTAAACATTAACAATTGTTGTCGTCCACTCAATTAGTCATGTCCAACTCTTTGTGAGTTCCACTTGGGATTTTATTGGCAAAGATACTGAAGTGGTTTGCCATTCCCTTCTCTAGCTCATTTTTCAGATTAAAAACTGAGGCAAACAAGTTAAGTGACTTGTCCAGGAATACACAATAAGTGTCTGAGGCTGGTTCTGAAGGCAGGTCCCCCTAACTCCAGGACCAGCACTGTATTAACTGTGCCATCTAGCTGCCCCCCTTCCCATTTTATAAAAGGAAATTGAGGCTGAGTGAGATTAAAAGACTTGCCCAAGGTTGTCCAGATAGTAACATCTGAGATTGGATTTAAACTCAAGCTTTCTTGACCCTATTTAACTCCAGAACTCTATCTATTGCAGCACCTAACTGCCTGAAAAGATTTGGGGATCCTTGATCAATAAAATTATATAATGAGTGTGACAAGATTTGGAAATGACCAATATGAAGATATGTAAAACATTATAGCATTAGAGACTTTTTGTCTTCAACCCTAATTGTTCATTTAACATTTTAGTTCATGCTGAATATTTGTATATTTTAGCTTCCAGATTAAAAAAAAAAAAAAAAAACTAGTGCTCAAAGTGAAATGCCATCACATTGGACATGGGGATAGAAAGGATATGAGTATATCATGCAAATAAAATGACAATCCTCCTAGCTTCTGAATTCATTCCAAAAACCCAGTAGAATTTATAGATATTTCCTGGCCAGTGGGACAACTGATGCTGATCACAAATGTCACACAAATGATGTGGAAGGCTACCTAAAAAGAAAACAAAAATACACCATTTCAAAGGGGAATATAAGCTCCCCAAATTGTTCTCAGAATGTGAAAAGGATAATAATAATTATATATTGTCCACATGTGTAAGATATATCATGGAGTAGGGTAAATAGCCCTACATCTGGGGTAAGAAAATGAGTTCAAATCTCAGTTATTCCAATTACAACCTGTGTGATCTTGGGCAAGACCTTTAACTGTACTGGATCTCATTTTCCTCATTAATAAAAGGAGATTATAAACTTTAATGTTGGATGGCAGACCCAAGATGGTGGAGTAAGGTAGGAACTCACCTGAGTTCTCCTAAATTTTCTTCTAAATACTTTAAAATGATGCCTTAAAAATGAATTTTGGAGCAGTGAAATCAACAAAAGGATGGGCTGAAACAATTTTGCAGCTCAAGATAACTTAGATAGTCAACTGTAAAGGTCTTTCTCATTTAGGTAAGAATGAAGTGCAGTCCATTGCAAGCAAGCATCAGGGTACACCCTAACAAGCCAGCAGTGAGGCCTAGCACAAGCCAGCCATGAGGTCCTGTACCCAGTGCAAGTCAACAGTAAGATCCTGAGCCCCAGTGAAAACTAGCAGTAAGGCCCAGTACTCCGCAGCAGCATGTTCTGCACAGGCAAGCCAGTGCAGGCATTGGTGGCAATTGAATCAGTAGCAGCAACTCCCAGAGCTCTCAGCCCACTGATAGTAAGTGGGCCAGACAACTGGTAAGAAGGAGATTATAAGGAACACTTTGCTGGGACTGGGTGCAGAACTCTGTTGCATAGCCCAAATGGAGATCCAGGTCACAGACCCAGGGCACAGTCCCAAGGTGAAGAGGAGCACTAGCACACAGCTCTCCTTAGATCATATTCCTTGGGGAGAACAAAAAAACTTACAAGTCCCTAGAATTAGCTCGGAAAATAGTAGCATGAAAAACCTGAAGCTTGGGACAGTGCCCTTTCAAACCCAGGAGCAGAGACCAATTTTAACATAAAATAAAAAGTCAGGAAATAGGCTGGAAAAACAAACAAACAAAAAATAACCTGACCATAAAAAAGTTACTATGGTGACAAGAAAAATCAAAACACAAACTCAGAAAAGGACAACAATGTCAAAATAGCTACATGCAAAGCCTCAAAGAAAAAATGTGAATTGGCCTTAAGGTCAAAAAAAACCTAGAAGAGTTCAAAAAGAATTGTAAAAATCAAATAAGAAAAGAAAAAGAAAAATTAGGAAAAAGAAATGAGAGTGATGCAAGAGAATCTTGGGGAGGGGATTTTTGGAAGGCAAAGAAACTTGGAATGCAACCAGGAATCAATTACCCAGCAAGACTGAGCATAATCTTTCAGGAGAGGAGATGGACATTCAATGAAATATAGGTCTTCCAAACTTTCCTGATTGAAAAAAAAAAAAAAACAACAGAACTGAACAGAAAATTCAATCTTCAAACACAAGACTCAAGAGAAGCATAAAAAGGTAAACAGGAAAGAAAATAACAGCAACATGTTATTCAATAAGGTTAAACTGTTTACATCCCTACATGGGAAGATGATACTTGTTAATGCTTGAGAACTGTATTTTTATGACAACATTTAGAAATGGTGCACATAGACAGAGAGAATGGATATAAGTTGACTTTTATGTGATAATGAGAAAATAACTAATTAAGGGGTGAAGAAAAGTATTGTATTGGGAGAAGAGGAAAGGAAAAGGCAGAAAAGCGTAAATTACATCACATGAAGAGGTGTTAAGACCTATTACAGCAGAGGGAAAGAAGAGAGGGAGGTGAGCATTGTTTGAAACTTACTCTCATCTGATTTGGCTTCAAGAGGGAATAATATATACACTCAATTGAGTATGGAAATCTATCTTACACTATAGGATATAGGAGGGGAAAGGGGAAAGAAAAAAGATAAGGGCTAATAGAAGGGAGGGCAGATTGAGGGAGGTGGTGTTCAGAAGCAAAACACTCATGAGGAGGGAAAGGGAGAAAGGAGATAAAAAAGCATAAATAGGGGAAAAATAGGATGGAGAGAAAGACACAATTAGTAATCATAACTGTGAATGTGAATGGGATGTACTCTCCCATAAAATGGAAGTGGATAAGAAAGTATAATAAAAACCTTAATCCTTCAATATGTTTTTTATAAGAAACACATTTGAAGCAGAGAAATATACACAGACTAAAGGTAAAAGGCTGGAGCAGAATATATTATATTATATTTCAGCTGAAATAATAAAAAAAAACAGGGGTAACAATCCTGATCTAAGCAAAAGCAAAACAATAGATCTAATTAAAAGAGATAAGGAAGGAAATTATATCCTGCTAAAAAGTACCATAGAAAATGAAGTAATATCAATACTAACCATATATGCACCAGGTGGTATATCATCCAAATTCTTAGAGGAGAAGTTACAGTAAGAAATTGACAGCAAAACTATACTAGTGGGGCACCTAAACCTCCCCCTCTCAGAACTAGATAAATCTCACCACAAAATAAAAAAGAAGTTGAGGTGAATAGAATTTTAGAACAGTTAGATATAGTAGACCTCTACTCTAGAGAAAATTGAAAGAGGATAGAAAGGAATATACCTTTTTCTCAGTGGTACATGGCACCTCCACAAAAAATAACCATGTACTAGGGCATAAAAACCTCACAATACAATGCAGAAAGACAGAAATATTAAATTAGTCATTTTCATAACATGATGCAATAAAATTACATGTAATAAAGGACCATGGAAAAATAGACTAAAAATTAATTGGAAACTAAATAATCTAATCCTGAATAATGAGTGGGTCAAACAACAAATCATAGAAACAATCAATAATTTCATCCAAGAGGGTGACAATAAGGAGACAATATGCCAAAACTTGTGGGGTGCAGTGAAAGCAGTTCTTGGGAGAAATTTTAGATCTCTAAATGTTTATATAAATGAAATAGAGAAAGAGGAGATCAATGAATTGGAAATGCAACTAAAAAAGCTTGGAATTGAAAATTCTAAAAATCAAATGAAATCCAAATAAAATTGGGAGTAAGAAAACTATTGAACTAATAAATAAAATTAAGAGCTGGCTTTATAAGGAAAAAAACAATAAAATGCATAATTCTTTGGTTTATTTCATTAAAGAAAAAGAAAGAAGAAGACCAAATTACTGCTATCAAAAATGAAAAGGGTGAATTCACTACCAAAAAAGAGGAAATTAAAACAATAATTAAGAGCTATTTTGCCTAACCAGATGTCAATAAATCTGATTAAGTGAAATGGATGAATGTCTGCAAAATTATAAATTGCCCAGATTAACAAAAGAGCAAATAAAATACTTAAATAATCCCATTTCAGAAAAAGAAACTGAACAAGTCATCAATGAACTCTCTAAGAAAAAATATCGAGGGCCAGATAGATTTACAAGTGAATTCTACCAAACATTTAAAGAACAATTAAGTCCACTACTATATAAACTGTTTAGGAAACTAGGCAAAGAAGGAGCCCTACCAAATTATTTTTATGATACAAATATGGTGCTGATACTTGAACCAGAAAGAGCCAAAACAAAGAAAGAAAACTATAGACCAATTTCCCTAATGGATGTAGATTCAAAAATTTTAAATAAAGTATTAGCCAAGAGATTACAGCAACTTATCAGGAGGATAATCCATTATGACTAGGGGGAATTTATACCAGGAATGCAGGGCTGGTTCAATATTAGGAAAACAGCATAACTGACCATATCAATAACAAAATTAACAGAAATCATATGATTATCTCAATAGGTGAAGAAAAAAAGTTTTGGCAAAATACAGCACTCATTCCTATTAAAAACACTAGAAAGCATAAGAATCATTGAAGTTTTCCTTAAAACAATAAGTAGCATCTATCTAAAACTGTCAGCAAGCATTATATGTAATGGGGATAAGCTAGATGCATTTCCAATAAGCTCAGGGGTGAAACAAGGATGTCCACTATCACCACTGTTATTCAATATTCTACTAGAAATGCTAGCTCTAAGTATAATATAAGAAAAAAAATGAAGGAATTAGAATAGGCAATGAAGAAACAAAGCTATCACTCTCTGTAGATGATATGATGGTATACTTAGAGAATCCTAAAGAATCAACTAAAAAATACTTGAAATAATTAACAACTTTAGCAAAGTTGAAGGATATAAAGTAAGCCCACATAAATCATCAGCATTTTTATGTATTACTAACAAAGTCCAACAGCAAGAGATAGAAAGAGAAATTCCATTTAAAGTAACTGTAGACAATATAAAATATTTGGGAGTCTATCTGCCAAGACAAACCCAGGAACTACATGAACACAATTGCAAAGCACTTATCACACAAATAATCTAAATAATTGGATCTAAATAATTGGAAATATATCAATTGCTCTTGGGTAGGCTGAGCTAATATGATAAAAATGCCAATACTACCTAAATTAATTTACTTAGTCCCATACCAATCAAACTATCAAGTAACTATTTTGTAGAGCTAGAAAAAAATAATAGCAACATTCATCTGGAAGAAAAAAAGGTCCAGAATATCAAGGGAATTAATGAAAAAGAAATGCAAGAGAAGGTGGCCTAGCCATACCAGACCTAACATTGTATTATAAAGCAGTAATTATCAAAACTGCTTGGTACTGGCTAAGAAATAGATTGGTGGATCAGTGGAATAGGTTAGGTACACAATAAAAGTAGTCAATGACTATAGTAATCTACTATTTGATAAACTCAAAGACTCTAGTTTCTAAGCTCAGTATTTGACAAAAACTGCTGGAACAACTGGAAAATAGTATGGCAGAAACTAGGCATAGACCAATATCTTACACCATATACCAAGATAAGATGAAAATAGGAATATGAGTTAGACAGAAAGAGTGATACTATAAGCAAATTAGGAGAGCAAGGAATAGTTTACCTGTCAGATTTATGGAGAAGTAAAGAATTTGTGACCGAACAAGAGATAGGGAAAATTATGAAATGCAAAATGGACAATTTTGATTATATTGAATTAAAAAGTTTTTGCTCAAACAAAGCCAATGCACCCAAAATTAGAAGGGAAGCAGAAAGCTGGGAAACAATTTTTATAGTCAGTGTCTCTCTGATAAAGGTCTCATCCCTAACTTATATAGAGAACTGAGTCAAATTTATAGGAATATAAGTCATTCCCCAATTGATAAATGGTCAAAGGATATGAATAGACAGTTTTCAGATGATGAAATTAGAGCTATCTGTGGTCATATGAGAAAACGCTCTAAATCACTGTTGATTAGAGAAACACAAATTAAAACAAATCTGAGATACCACATCACACTTATCATATTGGCTAACATAACAAAATGGAGAGGATATGGGAAAATTGGAATATTAATGCATTGTTGGTGGAGTTGTGAACTGATCCAAACATTCTGGAGAGTAATTTGGAACTATGTCCAAAGGGCTATAAAACTGTGCATACCCTTTGATCCAATAATACCACTACTAGTTCTGTATCCCAAGGAGATCATAAAAAAAGGAAAAGGACTCCCATGTATAAATACATATATATATATATATTTTTTTAAAGAAAAAATATTTTGTAAAGGAGGCACAAAAATGGAAATAGAAATACAAAAATTCACTGAAGCAAAAAATTCATTTAAATGTATAATTAGCCAAATTGAAAAGAGGTACAAAAGCTCACTGAAGACAATAATTCCTTGAAAATTAGAAGTGGGCAAGTAAAAGCTAATTACTCAATGAGACATCAAGAAACAATAAAACAAAATCAGAAGAATGAAAGAAGAAAATGTGAAATATCTCATTGGAAAAATAAACTGACCTGGAAAATGGATTGAGGAGAGATAATTTAAGAATTATTACACTATCTGAAAGTCATGGCAAAAAAAAGGAGCCTAGACTTGGTATTTCAAGAAATTAACAAGGAAAACTATCTTGATATCCTATAACCAGTGGGTAAAATGGAAATTGAAAGAATCCACTCATCACCTCCTTACACATATCCCAAAATGAAAACTCTCAGGAGTATTATAGCTAAATTCCTGAACTCCCAGACCAAGGAGAAAATAGTAAAGCATCCAAAAAGAAACAATCCATATATTGTGGAGCCACAGTTAGGATTAAACAGAATTTAGCAGCTTCCACATTAAAGGCTAGGAATATGATATTCAGGAATGCAAAGGAGCTAAGACTACAAGCAAAGATTACCTACTCAGTGAAACTGAGTATAGTCCTTGAGGGGGAAAGTGGAAATTTAATGTAATAGAGAAATTACAAACATTCCTGACAAAAACACAAGAGCTAAACAGAAAATTTGATTTTCAAATACAAGACTCAAGAGAAGCATAAAAATGTAAACAAGAATGAGAAAATATAAGTGATTCAATAAGGTTTAATTCTTTACATTCCTAAATGGGATGATGATGCTTGTAACTCTTAAGAACTTTGTCAGTATTAGGACAGTTTGAAAGAGTTTACATAGATAGAGGGAACAGATGTGAGTTGACTATGATAGGATGATATAAAAAAATAAGGAATGAGAAACAGGGATGGAGTGGAAAAAGAGGCAAGGGAGAAATAGAGCGGAGTAAATTAGCTCATATAAAAGAGGGGCAAAAGTGCTATTACAGTGGAGGGGAATATGTATGAGGGGGGCAAAACTTTAATTTTACTCTCATTTGAATTGACTCAAAGAGGTAATAACATACACACCCAGCTAGATTTAGAAATCTATCTTACACTACAGTATTTAAGTGTGGAATGCAAAATGGATAATTTTGATTACATTAAATATAAGTGGTTTTTTTTTCAAAAATAAAATCAATGCAACCATGATTAGAAGGAAAGCAGAAAGCTGGGAAACATTTTTACTGACTCTATTTCTGATAAAGGCCTCATTTCTAAAATATATAGAAAACTGAGTCAAATTTATAAGAATGCAAGTCATTCCCCAATTGATAAAAGCTCAAAGGATATGAATAGGAAATTTTCAGATGAAGAAATCAAAGCCATCTGTAGTCACATGGAAAAATGTTCTAAATCACTATCAATTAGAGTGCAAACTAAAACAACTCTGAGGTACCATCTCATATCTATCAGACTGGCTAATATGACAGAAAAGGTAAATAATAAATGGTGGAGATGATTTGGAAAAATTGGAACATTGATGCACTGTTGGTGGAGTTGCGAACTGATCCAACAATTCTGGAGAGTAATTTGGAACTATACTTAAAGGAGTATAAAACTATGCATAGCCTTTGACCCAGAAATACCACTACTAAGTCTGTATCTCAAAGAATTTTTTTTTAAAAGGGAAGAGGACATCTTCATACAAAAATATTTATAGTAGCTCTTTTTGTGATGGCAAAGAATTGGAAATTGAAGGGATACCCACCAAGTGGGGAATGGCTGAACAATTTGTGGCATATGATTATGATAGAATGCTATTGCTCTATAATAAATGATGAGCAGGACAGTGTAGAAAAACCTGGGAAAACTTATATGAACTGATGAAGAGTGAAATTAGCAGAGCTGGGAGAACATTGTACACAGCAACAGCAACATTGTACAATGATCAACTGTGAAGGATTTAGCTATTCTCAGCAGTACAGAATCCAAGACAATTCCAAAAGACTCATGAAAAAATATTCTATCTACCTCCAGAGAAAGACCTGATGGATTCTGAATGCAGAGCAAAGCATATTATTTTTCACTTTCTTTTTTTTTCTTAATTTAATTTTAGTTTTCAACAATCACTTCCATAAGCTTTTGAGTTTTAAATTTTTCTCCCCTTTCCCTCCCTCCCTCCCCAAGACAGCTCACAATCTGATATAGGCTATACATATATATTCCTATTAAGCATATTTTCACATTAGTGATGTTGTAAGGAAGAATTAGAACCAATAGGAAGAACCATCAGAAAGAAGAAACAAAACAAAACAGAAGGAAAAAAAGAGCAAATAGTATGCTTCAATCTGCATTCAAACTCCATAGTTCTTTCTTTGGATATGGATAGCATTTTCCATCATGAGACCTTTGGAGATGTCTTAGATCATTGCATTGCTGATTTTTGACCGCCCCAAAAAAACCTCTTTAGGGTCCACTTCTGCTCTAAATCAATTATTCTATGATGTTTTCCATCATGAAGCATATTGTGCCATCACATGGACAGCCCTCAATTTAAATTTGGCATGGTCTAGTGGAAAGTTTGCTGGACATGGAGTGAGGAAGAACTGGATTTGAACTCTCTCTCTCAGACATTTACTTGTTGTTTGACCTTAGTAATTCTAATCCCCTCAGAGCCCCAGTTACATAACTTGTAAAATGGGGTTAGTAATACCTATAGTACCTACCTTACAGAGTTGTTGTGATGCTCAAATAATATCATATGTGCAAAGTGCTTTGTGAAATTTAAAACGTTCTATAAATGTCAGTTATTATTAAACTCTACAGAGATTCACAAAAGTCATGACCCTAGATTACGGATACTTATCTGAACTTTGTTTCTCAAAGTAGTTAAGTGGCTATTCTCTTTAAAAATTCATAAGGTAAAATTATAAAGTATTAAGGGAAAACCATTCTGGGACATAACCCTAACCATTGAGGTCAAAAAGAATGTCTGTGCTCTTTAAATGTGACACCTCCCTTGTTGCCTCTGTCAGAGATAGAACATCACCTCACCTGGGACCAAGAGGTAGAGGCATCTAGTAAATCATCAAAGGAAAAACTTTTGGTCTTCTCTTTTTACATGATAGAATAAAGACACATTGATTTAGTATCATGATTCTTATGCTCTTATGAAATAATTTCTTCTCCTCTATTTGAAGTTGTTGAACTGGGGATAGGAAGGATAAGACTGTGCCAGTCATAAACTAGTAATGATCAATCAATTAATAAAAACAACAAGATTTCATTGAGCAGCTCCTATGTGGTGTGCACTGTCCTAGACACTGATGATACAAAGACATAAGTGAAAACTGTCTGTCCTCAAGGAACATAATTCTAGTGGAGGAGACATATATAAATCATGTATAATATATCCAAAATTAATTCAGGGAAGTTTTGAGAGGGAGGGCACTAACAATTGAGGAGGTAAGGAAAGGCTTTATGTACAAAGTAGTTCTTGAGCTGACTTGAGCTCGGTGCTGGATAGATGAACTCTGGGATCACTTTCTGCTCTATATCTATGATCCTGTGATCTTCTGCCTTACTGAGATTGAGATTTGTTGAGATCATTACACAAAGGCATTTGGCACCTATATAGATCATAAAGAAAGTTCATTTGTAGATGAGAAAAACATTAGTGAATCATAGTTGTAATTACAATATGAGTTGTGATTTTTTCCCCAATAGTGATCATTTAAATCCTAGTGCTGTTACTGTGAGGAAAGTTCTTTGTTAATCTCCAAGGGCTATGGAAATGTGAATGGCTATTATTACTGTTGGTATTACTAGCCTAGTAATTCCTTTGACTCTATCCCTTCTGGTCAAGTTCAGGCATTTGCAAAACATCTTTCTAGGTCTACAGAATAGAACATGTTCACAGAAAAAGAAAAGATAAAAAGTCTATGAAAGGATAAACCCAAGGCCATTGACTTCATTAGCAAGATGGTTTGTCAAACTGAGTTAACCAGCCTAATTGTTATAAGTTCTAGTTTTATGCTATCTGCTCCATCCCTTTGGGGGAAAAGACTAGTATGGAATCTTTCTCTTTTAATGATTCTAGCTAAATTTTGATAAATCAATAAATAAGCTATCTGGTACCATGACCCTCCATATATCCATCCTATCATTAAAAATGTTTAGTTCCTGGGCAATTTTACAAAAAATTAAGTCCTCAATCCCTAGTCCATCACTAAAGGCTCAGATAAGATTGCTTGATTAGGCATAGTAACCTAATACAGTGATTTTTGTTCCACTCAAATAAAAACCTTTCTCACTGCTTTCTTGGCATGTCTCAGCTATATCTGAGATAATCATTCACTAGCACTTTAGAAAAGGGTTCTCTGAACACTCTTCTTTAGCCTCCTAGTATCATTGCCATTACAGACATGCTTCCTTTATTCCTTTCAATTGTGTGAGGAAAATTCCAGCTGATGCAAATTACTTCACGTCTACCAACAGAGTTTAATGAAGAGAGAGTTCAGCTGTAAACACAGTTCTAAATGATGGGTGATCACATGTCACACTTAAGGGACCAGGCTGATCTCTGAAAGATTTCTTCTTTTTGTCTAAATGTGGGTGTTCAAAAGTAGCAAGAAGGAAGACATTTTTATATTTTCCAGCAACCATACTTCCTAATACTTAATTTTAGTGCAGCCTGGGAGTGGAACTGATCCTAACTATCCTCAGTTATCTCTTTACATTGGCTGGGACTGGCTTGTTTATCCCACTTGCACCCACTTCATCAGGTCAGGATGGCTGTACAGTGGTTCAGGCACATGGTTATTACTTAATTTCAAAGTTTTAGTTATAACCTTGTCTATATGTGAAACATGTGAAATGGGGCTTGATACATCACTACAGCTTGCCTCTATAACTCCTTAGCCACCACTGGGGTGTTTCCAATTTGAACAACATAATCATAGTGTGAATATTAATTCTTATTCATGAAACATTTACTGAACAAGAAGGAAAAACTAATAACAATAATAATATTTGCTAAAGAAAAGGCAAAAGCAGAAAAGATCAAATATAATTTTGTTCATTTTGGCTAATTGTTCATGACACTATTTGGGTTTTTTTAAGAGATGAGGACACTTGAGTGGTTTGCCATTTCCTTCTAAAGCTCATTTACAGATAAGGAAACAGACAAAAAGGATTAAGTGACTTACCCAGGGTCACAGAGCTAGTCAGTATCTGAGACCACATTTAAACCTGGAAAGTTGAGCCTTCCTAACTCCAGACCCAGAGCTCTATCCACTGTGCCAGATATCTGCCCCCAAAATATAATAATCTACCCATAAATCTGAGCCTCCCTCCCACAATGCACTCAGTAGGAGGGTATTCACACTCGTACTTATAGAAACATAGAAATGAGAAACATAAAAAGGGAAAACTATGTTCCTTTGGCAACTAGAAACACTGAACTTCAAGTCTATATGTTGGTATAGGTATTTTTTATTAATTAATTTAGTTTTAATTTTCAACAATTACTTCTATAAGCTTTTGAGTTTTAAATTTTTCTCTCCCTCCCTCCCCAACATGGTGTGCAATCTGATGTAGTCTCTACATACACATTCCTATTAAACATATTTTCACATTAGTCATGTTATAAAGAAGAATTAGAACCAAGAGGAGGAACCACAAGAAAGAGGAAACAAAACAAAATAGAAGAAAAAAATAGAGCAAATAGTATGCTTCGATCTGCATTCAAACTCCATAGTTCTTTCTCTGGATGTGGATAGCATTTTCCATCATGAGACTTTCGGAGATGTCTTAGATCCTTGCATTTCTGAGAAGAGCTAAGGCTCTCAAAGTTAGTCATTGCACACTGTGGCTGTTACTATGCACAAGATTCCCCTGGTTCTGCTCAGTTCACTCAGCATCAGTCCATACAAGTCTTTTCAGGTTTTTCTGAAGTCCCCTTGCTCATCATTTCTTATGGAATAATAGTATTCCATCACATTCATATACCACAACTTGTTCAGCCATTCCCCTAATTGATGAGCATTCCCTCAATTTCCAATTCTTTGTCACCACAGAAAAAGCTGCTATAAATATTTTTGTTTATCTGGGTACTTTTCTCATTATGGTATCTTTGGGATACAGCCCTAGAAGTGTTATTGCTGGGTCAAAGAGTACGCACATTTTTTATAGCCCTTTGGGTATAGTTCCAAATTGTCTCCAGAATGGTTGGATCAGTTCACAACTTCACCAACAATGCATTAGTGTTCCACTTTTCCCACATCTTCTTCAACATTTATCATTTTTCCTGTTTTGTCATGTTGGCCAATCTGGTAGGTGTGATGTGGTATCTCAGAGTTGTTTTGATTTGCATTTCTCTAATCAATAATGATTTAGAGCATTTTTTCATGACTATAGATAGCTTTAATTTCTTTATCTGAAAACTGCCTGTTATATCTTTTGACCACTTATCAACTGGGGAATGACTTGTATTCTTATAAATTTGACTTAGTTCTCTATATATTTTAGAAATGAGGCTCTTATCAGAGACACTGGTTATAAAAATTATTTCCCAGTTTTCTGCTTCCCTTCTAATCTTAGTTACATTGGCTTTGTTTGTGCAAAACCTTTTCAATTTAATGTAATAAAAATTATTCATCTTGCATTTCGTAATGTTCTCTATCTCATGTTTGGTCATAAATTCTTCTGTTGTCCATAAATCTGACAGGAAAACTATTCCTTGTTCCCCTAGTTTGCTTATAGTATCAGCCTTTATACCTAAATTGTGAATCTATTTTTACTATTTATTTTGGTCTATGCCTGGTTTCTGCCATATTCTTTTCCAGTTTTCCCAGCAGTTTTGTCAAATAGTGAGCTCTTTTCCCAGAAGCTGGGGTCTTTGGGTTTATTAAATAGTAGATTACTATAGTCATTGACTACTGTCTTGCGTACCTAACCTATTCCACTGGTCCACCACTCCACTTCTTAACCAGTACCAAGTAGTTTTGATGATGATTGCTTTTTAATGCAATTTAAGATATAGAATGGCTAGGCCACCTTCCCTAGCATTTCTTTTCATTAGTTCCCTTGATATTCTGGAACTTTTGTTCTTCCAAATGAATCTTGTTATTATTTTCCTAGCTCTACAAAATAATTTTTGGTAGTTTGACTGGTGTGGCACTGAATAAGTAAGTTAGCTTAGATAGAATTATCATTTTTATTATATTAGCTTGGCCTACTCATGAGCAACTGATATTTTTGCAATTATTCACATCTGATTTTATTTGTGTGAAAAGTGTTTTGTAATTGTATTCATATAGTTCCTAAGTGTGCTTCAGCAGGTAGACTCCTAAATATTTTATAATGTCTACAGTAACTTTAAATGGAATTTCTCTTTCTATCTCTTACTGTTGGGCTTTGTTGGTAATATATAGAAATTCCAATGATTTATGTGGGTTTATTTTTATAACCTGCAGATATAGGTATTTTTTAAGATTTTATTAATTTATTTATTTTTAGTTTTCAACATTCACTTTCACTTATAGTTAAGGTAGTGTGGAAGAGCAGATCACTGGAATGGATTAAACTGGGGAACTGGAATAATAGAGTATTTGAGAATGTATCAATATATATGTTGAAGTCCCCTAGTATGGAAAACAGAAAAGAGGGAGAAGAGAAAGGTGCCAGCACTGATAATACACACCAGGATTTGGATTGGGTAATTAATCTGGTTAGTGTGAACCTCAAAGGAGGAGAATTTGCTTAGTGAAGATGATCATTGATACGTCTGGAAGTGGCAATGGAGAGGTTATTGTCAGAGTGCCTCTGGACAGGTTATTGAAAAACCAAATGGTGCTCTTGCTACACCTAAGGAACTTGCAATGGAGAGCAAGAAGTATTATGACTTCCCCAGCACAACCAGTGAGTCAAAGGGTATGAAAGAATTTGTAGCCAGTATTGGAAAGGGTGTAGAGGGAAGCAGTGAGGGAATTCATGAAGATGACATGTCTCAGGGAGTACCAGAAGAGGGGGGAAGTGAGAAAGAGGTTCAAGATGGAAATTTATTTCCTTGTAGAAGAAGTATTCCAGATAGCATAGCAGAAAAGATTTGTAGATCTGGAGTGGGACATGATGAAAGGGTTAATAGAGTTGAAGGGAATATTCCTAAGGAAGAGTTAAGTTGAAGATGGATAATGGAGTTTTCATATTAGCTGCCAAGAGTTCACATTCATTGGAATGGGTTGAGTATGAGGAAGTGGGAGTATTGTAGCCAATGAGTAGTGAGTTTGGGAATGGTATCAGTGGTTTGAAGAGTTTATTGAGGGAGGCAAAAGGTTGTTCCAGGTCCTCCTTGAGATTCAGATGGCAGTTCTTCTAATGGGAGACAGAATCACATGCAAGCATAAGAAACCAATCAGGAGGACAGGTTGTCTTGTTCATCCTGGAAAAGGTTCTGGTGGACAGGAGTTGGAAAAGGTACTATTCAAAGGGCAGTCAAGTGCTACAGAAGATCTTGGGACAGTCTCCCTTACGTAGGAAGTAGGCAATGGTTCTCCCTCCAATATGTACACCTTATCAGTCCAGAGAAGTCCAGGGAAGTTGACAGACATACCAGGGACACTCATTGGAGTATATTCCTGTGGCCTGGTGCAGAAAGCAAGCCTGAGTCAGGGCCTAACAAGAAAAGATCCAGCAAGTACTGCAAATCAGTACTTATGTCTTTGAGCTGGCTTCAAACAGATTCCCTTCAAACAGATAGCTTTATCTGAAAGCCAATTTACTTTCTTCCTCAGAACAGATTAAAGTTACTTTTCTCATACAAACGTCCTTTTTGACCCCATTTGGGAAATAAAATGTCCATATAGAAAAGGGAAAGTACCTTACATTATTTTATAACTCTACATGGTGGTGACTTTCATAAAACCATTTGCATGTACTTGTTAACTTTTCTGTGACCCAGCGAGGAATAATGAGGCACCTAGAAAGACCAAGCTTTAATCTTTAGCATTTAGAGAAATAGAGACTAATTAAAGTAATTTCTGCATAGAAGAAAGCAATGACTCACATAACTGTTGGCCAGTAATGTAGCTAATACTACATCAATCATTGTAGCATCCATAGAACAATATTGAAGGTCTGAGAGATTAAGCAAAAGTGAAATCAAGGAAACATGACAATGTCACACCAGGAAGGAGGATGCAAATTTCTTTCAGCTCTTGTCTGTCACACTGCACTGCTAATGCCTCTGGACAGGTTATTGAAAAACCAAATGGTGCTCTTGCTACACCTAAGGGACTTGCAAGGTTGGCATTAAAGAAGATGATTGGTATTTGTATAGGGTTTTCCCATTCTCTGTTAAAGTTTGCCCTTGGGGTTGGGACAGAGTCAAGATGGCAGAGTAAAAACAGGGATTCACCTGAGCTCTCCTCCAAAACTCTCCAAATATCTTTAAAAAATGACTCTAAAACTCTAGAGCAACAGAACCCATAACAAGATGTAGTGAAACAAATTTCTAGCCCAAGACAACTTACAAGGTCATCAGTAAAGGTCTGTTGCACCAGGCTGAGAGGAATGCAGTCCAATGCAGGCTATACCAGCACAGACTGGGCTCCAGTGAGCCTAGAGCACGCCTTGGGGCAACTGAATTGCTGGCAGCTATGTTGGTTTCTGGACATCTTGGCCCACAGACACCAGGGATAACTTAGAAGGTCATCAGGAAGGGTCTGTCACACCAGGGTGGGAATGGAGTGCAGTCCAGCACAGGCCCTGCCAGCACAGCACAGTCCCAGAGGGACAGAAATAAACCTAGGGAGTGACTGAATCTATAGCAGCAGCAGCTACTTCTGGGGCTCCCAGGCCATAGATGGTAAAGGGGTCGAACAACTTGTCAGAAGGAGATTATAGGAGTTGTTTTGCTAGCACTGGGTCAGGACTCTGTTGCTTTGCCCACACTTAGATCTGGGTCCCAGTACTGAATGGCATCCCCAGAGCAAGGAAGAGCACTAGCATAGCCGAGCTTTTAGCAGCAGTGGAGAGGGGACCCTCCTCACAATTCCATGGTAGAAAAGAGTGCTTGTGGTCACTTATAGACCAAAGCACAGGCCAGGAGAGTAAAAAACACCTCTCCTTAGATCATACCACCTTGGAAGAACTGAAAACTGACAAGTCCCTAGAAGTATCTCTGAAAACAGATGCACAAAACCCTTGAAGCTTGGGACAGTGCACCTTCACCCTGGAAGGAGAGCCCTACTTTAATAAACAGTTAAAAGTAAAGTAATCAGCTGGGAAAATGAGCAAATAATGGTGAAAAAAAACTGACTATAGAATGTTATTATAGTGACAAGGAAGATCAAAACACATACTCAGAAGAAGATAGCAAAATCAAAGCTCCTACATCCAAAGCATCCAAGAAAAATATTAATTGTTCTCAGGCCATGGAAGAGCTCAAAAAGGATTTTGAAAATCAAGTAAGAGAGGAAGAGGAAAATTGGGAAGAGAAATGAGAGTGATGCAAGAAAATCATGAGAAAAGAGTCAACAGTTTGGTGAAGGACACACACACACACACACACACACACACACACACACACACAGAAGAAAATAACACCCTATAAAACAGACTAGGCCCAATGGCAAAGGAGTTCCAAAAGGTCAATGAGGAGAAGAATGCCTTATAAAGCAGAATTGGCCAAATGGAAAAGGAGGTCCAAAACTCACTGAGGAAAATAATTTCTTAAAAATTAGAATGGAACAAATGCAAGTTAATGACTTTATGAGAAACCAGGAAGCAATAAAACAAAGCCAAAAGAATGAAAAAAATAGAAGACAAAATGAAATATCTCATTGGAAAAACAACTGATCTGGAAAATAGATCCAGGAGAGACGATTTAAAACTTATTGTACTACCTGAAAGCCATGATCAAAAAAGGAGCCTAGACATCATCTTTCAAGAAATTATCAAGGAAAACTTCCCTGATATTCTGAAAGAATAAGAATCATGAAAGAATCCACCAATTATCTCCTGAATGAGATCCCAAAATGAAAACTGCCAGGAATATTATAGCCAAATTCAGAGTTCCCGGGTAAAGGAGAAAATATTGCAAGCAGCCAGAAAGAAACGATTCAAGTACTGTGGAGCCACAGTCAGGATAACACAAGATATAGCAGCTTCAATATTAAAGGATCTGAGGGCTTGGAATATGATATTATAGTGGGCAAAGGAGCTAGGATTACAGTCAGGAATCACCTACCCAGCAAAACTGAGTATAATCCTTCAGGGCAAAAAATGGACATTCAATGAGACAGAAGACTTTCAACCATTCTTGATAAAAAGACCTGAGCTGAATAAAAAATTTGACTTTCAAATACAAGACTCAAGAGAAGCCTAAAAAGGTAAACAGGAAAGGGAAATCATAAGGGACTTAATAAGGTTAAACTGTTCACCTTCCTACAAGGGAAGATGATATTTATAACTCATAAGACTTTTGTCATTATTAGGGTAGTTAGAAGGAGTACATATAGACAGAGGGCACAGGTGTGAGTTGAATATGAAAGGATGATTTCTGAAAAATAAAATTAACATGTGAGAGAGGAATGTACTGGAAGAAAGTGAAAGGGAGAGGCAGAATGGGGTTAATTATCTCACATAAAAGAGGCAAGAAAAAAACTCTTACAATGGAGAGGAAGGGGGAGAGGTGAGGGGGAGTGAATGAACTGTACTCTCATCAGAATTGGCTCAAAGAGGGAATAAGATACACAGGCAATGAAGTATAGAAATTTATCTTATCAGCAAAGTAGAAAACGGAAGGGATAAAAGAAGGGGTGGGGTGATAGAAGGGATAACAGGACTGGGGGAAGGAGTAGTCAGAAGCAAATCACTTTTGAGAAGGGACAGTGTGAAAGGAGAGAGAATAGAATAAACAGGGGTATTAATAGAATGGAGGGAAATACAGTTATTAAAAGTACTTGTGGGCAAGGGTGTGGGGGGAATTAAAGCAAGTTTCTCTGATAAAGGCCTCATTTCTCTAACATATAGAGAACTGCATCAAATTTATAAAAATAAGAACCATTTCCCAATTGATAAATGATCAAAATATGTAACCAGTTTTCAGATGAAGTAATTAAAGTTATCTATAGCCATATGAAAAAAAATATTCTAACTCACTATTGATTGGAGAAATTCAAATTAAAACAATTCTGAGGTACTACCTATTAGTTTGGCTAATAGGAAAGAAAAGGTAATGACTAATGTGGGAGGGGATATAGGAAAAATGAAACATTAATGCATTGTTGGTGTTGTGAATGGATTTAACCATTTTATAGAGCAATTTCAAACTATGTCCAAAGAGCTGTAAAACCCTGCATACTCTTTGACCTATCAATACCACTATTAGGTCTTATCACAAAACAGATAAAAAACAAAAAGGAAAAGTACATATATGTTCAAAAATATTTATAGCAGCTCTTTTCTAGGGGTAAAGAATTATAAATTGAGGAGATGCTCATCAATTGGGGAATGGCTGAACAAGTTGTGTTATGTAATTATGATGGAGTACTATTGTACTATAAGAAATGATGAGCAGGATGCTCTCAGAGAAACCTGGAAAGACTGGCATGGGTTAATGCAAAGTGAAATATACTGGGTACAAAGAAACAGCAATATTATAAGATGATCAGCCATGGACGATCTAACTATTCTCACAATAAAACAATCCAAGACTACTCTGAGGGACTTGATATGAAAAATGCTATCCATCTCCAAAGAAAGAAATGATGGTGTCTGAATACAGATTGAAGCATGCTTTTTTTAAAACTTATTTTTCTTGAGGTTTTTGTCTATGTTTTTTTTTTCCAACATGACTATTTTGGATATGCTTTGCATGACTTCACATATATAACCTATATGGAATTGCTTGCCTTCCCAATGGAAGGGGGAGGGAAGAGGGAGAGAATTTGGAACTCAAAGTTTTAAAAACAAATGTTAAAAATTGTTTTTATATGTAACTGGTAAAAAATAAATACTAAATAAATACAAAAAAAGTTTGCCTTTGGGTGACCACCATTCCAATATAGCCAGGAAGATTTTAGGTATATATTCCTCAAAATTTTTCTTTACTGGAGATAACTGAAAATTGAACCTTGGATCCCATTGATTTTTCTTATATCAGTTGGGATGGATTTTCTTTTTAGGCAGTGAAGATAAGGCCAATTACAGCAACTATTGATATTTATATTAATATGTTAATTGGCATGTTTATATATATACATTTATATATATATATACATCACACATTTGCTTGTATATAATGCTATATTTGTGTGTATATGTACACATAAGGATTGTGTATATTTCAAAATATATATACACAGAGATAAATATTTCCCTCTCCATCTTTCCTTCACCCCCTCCTTTTTCCCCAGGGTTTGTAATTTCATATGTGCAGGAAAAACCCTTGTTATAGAAACTCCTGCTTTGATACAAATAGAAGCTGTCTATAACTTAAAGTTATAGAGAATTCCCTGTGGCCCTGAAAGGTTAAGTGAATAGCTCACAGTCACATGACTAGTACCCATCAGAGTCAGGACTCCCTCAATCCACAAAGCCACAATGCCTGTCAGACAATCTCTGATGACTTCAAAACACAAATTTATACTTAAAAATATAGCTACTTTTAAAGTACATATTGAAAGCCAACACAATTCTATAGTATGTCTCAAATACAATTAAAAGTAACTAAGGTTCCATTTATATTAGACAAAATGAGGTACAGTTTGCTTTAAGCAAACCCAAAAAGCAAGATGTACACACATATATCGGCAAAGTTCTAGTGATTATCTGCTTCATAAAATGAGCCCTTATATTATTCCTTCAGTTCTCAAAATGTGCAAAGATCTCATTCAATCAACAAGTATTTATTATGCCTTATATATGCCAAGTACTATGATATGCACCTTTAATACAAAGAAAGGCAAAAGACAGTCTCTGCCCTTGAGGAGCTTACAATCTAATTGGGGAGAGAACATACAAACAACTACATACAAAGAAAATATAAACAGAATAAATTACAATTAATCAACAAAGGAAAGGCACTAGAACTAAGCAAACTTGGAAAAGATTTCCTGCAGAAGGTGTAACTTTAGTTGGGACTTTGGAAAAAAGCCAGGAAAACCAGGAGGTAGAGATGAGGAGAGAGACCATTCCAAGCACTGGGGACAGCAAGTAAAAATGCTCAGAGCTAAGAGATGGAATATCTTACTGAAAAAATAGGAAGAGGGCAAGTATTACTGGATCAAGGAGTGGGGAGGGGATGGTAGGATAGAAAAAAAAAAGATTGGAAATATGAGGGAATAGGTTACAGAGGGCTTTGAAAATCAAACTGAGGATTTTATATTTGATCCTGGAGATGATAAGGAGTGCCTTGGTTTATTGAGAAGGGGAGGGGGATGACGTAACCAGACCTGCCCTAGGAAAATCACTTTGGTGGCTAAATAGAGGATAGACTGGAGTCTTGAGTGATTTGTAACAGGTGGTCCAATCAGCAGGCTATCACAAAAGTCCAAGCATAAGGGGATGAGGTGTTGGCAGGGTCAGAAGAATGAAGGAGACAAATTCAAGAGATATCGCAAAGGTGAAATCAATAGGCCAGATTAGGTAGGGGGGATGAGAGATAGTGAGAAGTTGAGGATGATACCTAGGCTGGGATATTGGAGAAAGAGATGATAGTAATGAGGACATTTGGAAAGGAGAAGGGTTAGGATGCGGAAGAGAGAGAATTAGATTAGGGCTTGTTAAGTTTAAGATGTCTACAGGATAGCCTGTTTGATATGTCTAATAGGCAGTTGGAGATGGGAGACTGAAGATCATCAGAGAGGTTAGGGTTGGGTAAACTGGATTTAAGAATCATCAGCTTAGACATGATAATTGTATCTATGGGAGCTGATTAGATCACCAAGGAAAATAGCATAGGAGAAGAGAAGAGGGCCCAGGACAGAGAGCCCTGTGGAACATTGAATAAAGACAAAGCAGGATTTCACCCATTCTGTGAACCAGATGCTGCTGGAGCTGAAAGGATCAAAGGAACAACTTTGACAAATCAGTGGAATAGAACAAGCAGCCTGTACTGAAAAGTAGTTAGTTCCCATAAGGCCCTCTTCCATAGGGTTCAAATGAAGAAGACCAGGCCTCGTCCTAGTTTCTCAGATTGTCTTCTAGCACATCATGAGAGGTGCTGGCTCCTAGCCATGAGTAGTTTGAATGAGACCAAAGAAAGAAGACACCAAAATAAAGCAGAAAAAAATGCTTAGTTTAGAAAACAATGAACTCTGGAGAAAGGACATGGTCTGAAAGTTTCCTAATTGCCAGTCTTTATAGATATTATGGGATTTGTTTCCTACTTTATTGATTAGGCTGTAAGACAGTGTACTGGTAATGGGGTAGGGCTCTGAAGTTCAGTGTTCTGACCTAGAAACAGGAGGCCTGAGGCCTTGATCTATTCACGAACTCCTTCTGTTACATGTTTCATTTCTTTGGGCCTTGACTTCTACATATATGAAATGGGAAGATTATAATTATACAATTATTGGAATTTCTCAGAAAACAACAGCCTAATTTTCTTTTTAAAATTATTTTTTAAAATAATTTTCATTGATATTTTATTTTTACAACTGCCAAAATTTCCCCTGTACCTCTCCTCTTTTGTTTCCTGGAGAGCTATTCACATAACAAAGAACATTTTTTAAGGAAAAAAAAAAGGAAAAGAGAGAAATAACAAAAACCAATCAATACATTAAAAATCTGAAAATAACTGCAATGTTCTACACCTTTGGACATCTCACCTCTGCAAAATAGTAGTGGGAGGTATCTTCTCATAACATTTCTTCAGGGCTAAGTGTATTCTTTCTAATTTTGCAACATTTATTTTCAGTTGTCTTTGCAGTGTGTTAGATAATTAATTGGACCACTATCTTATTGGACCCTCATTTTATTCCGATCAATATTAATTCAGTATGATATGATTCCATAGGGGTGGTGATTATAAGTTCTGATAGTAGGCCTCAGAGCTGTGAACTGAAGATTGTAAACTGATTTGCTTAATCATAGGAAGCTAACTAGAAGACCTCCACCCTTGTTTTTCTTTGTTATGGTGACCAAGCCCAGAGTGGCAGAGGTGACTCAACTACATGGAAAGCCCCCCCCAGCTATTTTTTGTTGCTTCCCCCCATCCTTTCTCATCCCTCCATTACCCAACATGGGGAGATGACTGGGAGTACTTGGCTAATGAATCACCCTGGTTACTAGCCTGCAGCCTTCCTTTCTATGAGCTCATCAGCCCATGTGGATGTTTTAACGTCTGTTCATTAGCCCAGCCCAGTGGTGTGCTCATCGCCTTAGTGGGACCTCCTAAAAGGTCAAGATAGTTCTGTTAAGGTTTGCTTACTAGTCCATTTTTCAACCAGTGGGATTCTGTATTTTGTGCAGACCCTCCTAGAGGGTCATAGGTAAGGTCTATCAAACAATGAGATTCTTCATTTTTGGTCTGCTTCGCCTGTATTGTCCAGGTATCAAGCACTATAAAACTAAGGCTCTGGAAGAAGGGGGCATCTCACATCATGAGGAAGATCTGAGGTTTACTTCACTGGAGTTGGCCATAGACCCTTTAATAAGGTGCCATTGGCTCAGAGCTCTGCCTCAGTAGTGGGTTTTGTTTTGCTTTGTTTTGTTTTCAGATTGGATTGCAGAATTTTGAATATTCCCATAGTAGTAATTGTTCTTTCCAATTATATTGTTATGGTTATCAAATATTGTTTTCTTGGTTATGCTCACTTCATTCTGCATCAGTTCATTTAAACTTCCCTATTCCCATTGTATTTGTCATTTCTTATAAAAGAAGTCTCACTATATGTACTGCAATATATTTAACTGTTGACAATGAAGGGGAATCTACTTCATTTCCTGTAATTAAAATGATTCTATAAATATCTTTATGCATATAGAGACTTTCTTCTTATCAATGACTTTCTTTGGGTATATGCCTAGTAATGCAATCTTTAGATCAAAGGGTATAGACATTTTAGTCACTTTATTTGTATAATATCAAGTAGCTTTCCAAAATAGTTGTACTGACTCACAGCAATAACAACAATGCACTAATGTGCCTGTCTTCCCACAACCCATTTCAACATTAACTGATCTTTTGTCATCTTTGAAAATTTGCTGGGTGTGTGTTTATGTGTGTATGTGTGTGTGTATAAACACACACATATGATCAAATACTTATCTAAGAAATTTGATAAAGATTGTTTTTTCCTCATTCACTATTTCCCTTTTTATTCTAGATACATACATTTTGTTTGCACAGAAGTTTTTCAATTTATGGAATGAAAATTATCTAATTGACCTCTTGTAATTGCCTTTATCCCTTGTTTGATTAATAGTATATCTTCTACGTACAGTTGTAAGTCATTAGATTTGGTTCTCTTCTCATTTTATGACATGATATATAATTTTCAGGTAAAGTATCTGTCTGAATTTATTATGTAATATTTTCTAAGGTGTGTATATATACTTGATTTCTCCCAGACTGGCTTTTAGTTTTCCCAACAGGTTTTAACAATAGGGAACTCTTTCTTAGGTAATTTGTGTTTTCTGCTTTACTGAACACTAGGTTATTGAACTCCATTGTTTCTGATTCTTGTCTTGTCTGTTCCATTAATCTACTTCCCTATATTTTAAACGAATACTAAATATTTTAGATGACTGCTGCCATATAATCTCCTTTAGAAATCTGAAAGTTTTATCCACCATTCATTTTTTACATTTTAAAATTATTTCCTTTGATATTCTAAATCTTTTGTTTCTAGTAATCAATTTTGTTATTATTTGTTTTTATGTTCTGTAAAGACTCCCTTTGATGGTTTGATTGATGTAGCATTAAAACTGTAAATTAATTTTGGTAGCATTTTCATTATCATTGTATTACAAAAGCCTAGCCATGAACACTGAATGTCACTATAGCTATTTAATTTCCTTTAATGAATTCTTTGTAATGGAAACTATACATATATTTTGTATACTTTGGTAGATTGATCCACAGACATTTTATGCACTTTGTAATTATTAAGAATGTTTTTTCCTTTCTATTATTGCCTCAACAAATGGTGTTGATTTTGATGGGGTTATTTTATAGTCTGAAATTTGTTGAAGTTACTGTCTCAATTAGCATCTTTGTTGACCCCTTGAATTTTCTAAGTAAGCCACTGTATCACCAACAAATAGGGATAGTTTTATTTCTTCTTTGCCTTTGTTTTATTTTTTACTTGTCTTCTTGTTATTATTAGGATTTCTAGACTATCAAATATTAAGGGAAAGAGTGGGTCCCTTGTTTTATTCTTCTATTAATGAGGAAAGCTAGTGTGTCCCCATTTTATACAAAGTTTGCCTTTATTTTAGGCAGATGTTTTGTAGAGTATTTAGCCAAGTAACCAAAATTTCTATAGCATTTAAACATTTACAAAGGATAGGCTAAGACCCCCTTTAGGGGTCTGGCACAACAATAATATTTTTGCAATAGGAACTATGGGCATTATTATGCACATTTTATTTTTAAAATCTGGAGGTGTTTAGAGACTTTTCCTTGGTTAACAGCTAAATTACAGGGATATTTTTTAATACATGTTTCCTGACACTAGGTCTAACTCACTTCTCATTCTTTCACCTTCTACATGAAACCTTTCCTAACCCCCTATCTGTAAATCAATTTTGGTAGCATTTTCATTTTCTATGAAAATGAATTCATTAATGCCTCTCATCCTCTAAAAACATTATCTTGTATTTTTGACATATTTATATAGGGGCATGCTGTCTTCCTTGATAGAATAGAATAGAATCACACAGTTAGGAGTTGGAAGAGACCTTTGTGATCACCTAATCCAATCCCTTTGTTTGATAATCAAGCAAAATATGAGCCCTTAGTAAAATCAGTTCATCTGCCCAACATCATACAACCATTGAGTGACCTAGCATTGAATAGAACTCAGTTGCCCCAATCCTCAGAATCCAGTGCTCTTTTTTTTTCTATCAATCAATGAGTGAATGACCATTTATCAAATCATTGTTATATACCAGTTAGGTGCTAGATGCTGAAAATCTGAAGAATGAAGAAAAGAAGCTTACAGTCTAACATGGAAGACAACAAATTAATATAGAAGTACATGCAGAAGAAATATTTTTAAAAATACAAAAAAATAAAATATAGTTTAATACAAGGTAGCTAAATTAGGAAGGGATGGCACTGGCATTTGATGAAATGCTAGAAGGCTTCATTTATAAATTGTTGCTTAGGCTAAATCCTGAAGGAATAGAGTGATTCTGTGAGACAGACATTAGGAAAAAATTGATTCTGGCGATGGAGGATGGCCAGTACAAAGACACAGAAATGGGAGATGTTGTGCCATGTGTTAGGAACAGAGAGAGGGAAATTTGGCTGGAAAGCACAGTATGGGACTGATAGTATTGCATATTGAGATTGGAAAGACAGGTTGATAGTATTGTATTATTCTGTATCCCATTTTCATCAGAAAGTGTTTCCAAGTGCACAAGATAATAGATGTTGAGCTGGTAGAGTACCTAGAAGAAGCAGTGTGGACTAGTGGATAGAACCCTGGCCTTGGAGTCAAGAAGATCTATGTTCAAGTCCAAGCTCTAACACGTAACAGCTCTTTAGCCCTGGGCAAATTGTGTAACTTCTCAGTGCCACAGATAATGCTTTAAGAATGTAAGAAAAGGTTCAAATATTCATTGGTCAATGATAAACCCACAGTTCTGTATGTGTGTGTGGGGGGGGTGCTGTGGAGAGAGAAAGAGAGGGAGAAAAAAAGAGAGAGAGAGAGAGAGAGAGAGAGAGAGAGAGAGAGAAAGTGGGGAGGAGTCAGAACCAAAGAGAATAACTCTGGTGGTCTTATCCACCCCCATCATTTCAAAATTCAAGAAACTGAGACCCCAAGAAGCTAAGTGACTTTCTCAAGGTCATATGAGCAGTAAGGAACAGAGTATTTAATTGCAAGTAATGTAACAGGATATAAACAATAGGATGATTTCAGATTTTTTGATAAATGAGGAAGTTGAAACCAAGAAAAGGTAATGCTTACAAGAAGTAGTACTAAGTCCCCTCACAGGTTCAAGTGTAGGCCTTCTGGGACTGGAGACAATAACCTTAAACTACACCAGTCCTAATCAATGGGTCCATCTTGGAGGCCATGTGAACCACTTCCTTTGACTTTTCCCTGCCCCACAACCACCGCCATATTTCCTGGGTTTGCTGGAAATGCATTACATGGAAAGAGTGATTTATTTGCTCCTCTTTTATGGAGAAAATTTGCCAACTTGGCTTCTGGGTAATTTTCCCCCATTCTACTCACTGAAGCCTTGTGCTGTGCTGTCCAAGCTAGATAAACATGGGAGGCTCTCTTTGTGTTATATTTATCGAATGAATGAGAAATAAATTGAGTTCTAAGAACAGCAAATGAATGGCTTCAAGGTGCGTTGGTTTATCATCGTATACAAACTCTTTCTTTCCACCAGAGCCTCAGCCATTATGCACAGCAGAATTTCCTCAGCTAGAGCTGGAGAGAGGCATCTTGCAGAGTAGCTGAGCTTTAAGAAAAACCATTCCACTGGCCCCCTGGAGCCTGTTAACACATTCCTGCTGTCTTTTCATTACAGCTTCCCCCATTGCACCCGAGTCCCTGAATGCTACATTTTTAAATGTCATTAAAAAAATTAACGATGCTCGACTTGGGGGGAAAGGCACAAAACCAAAAAGAAAAAAAACCCGAAAAAGAGAACTGTTCTTAGAAGGAAAAAAAAGGGAAAAAAGTAATTGGGTGCTCCAGGGTTTGCAGAATGATTGCTTTTTCAAGTAGTATTTTGTAAAGAATAGAAGAGCAGAGGATAATGAAAAGCTTGGAGAGGACAGAGTATGGCCCAAAGTATGGTCCAGTGTAGAAATATAGAGTCCTTAGAAGGAAGACAAGGGAGGAGAACTCCTTCAGAAGGAAAAACAAACAAACAAACATACATCTCAAAAAAATTGGGGGAAAAAGAGAAATGTCCTCAAATCTCTCTTCCCTTCTCCTCCCCTTCTTTTTCCTCTTGTCCTCTCCCCTTTCCTTCCTTCCCTTTCCTTCCCCTTTCATCAGCCACATTCCCTTCTCTCTCTCTATTCTATCAGTGCTCTCATCAATTCCTCTGGACTCAGTTTACAACTCATGTTGATGATCCTTGAATTTGTATATCCAGCCATAGTCTCTCTCCTAATCTACAGTCCTACGTCACCAACTGCTTAAAGGGCATTCATCTCAGTCCCAAAAAGAACTCATTTTCTTCCTCCCATCCTTGCTTCCAACTCTCCTCTTTATGTCCCTTTTCCTCCACTAATACAGCCACCTTCCCATTTCAGGTGCTCCTCATTTTTAACTTGGACTTTTATGACAACTTCCTCTTTGATTTTGAATTCTCTGTTCACCATCTTGTCTCTTTGGTCTCTTTGGTACTCCAGGCTTTTCCCTTTCTGATTCATACACAAACAGTTGACAAAGTTATATATCTAAAGCAGAGCTGAAACTGTTACTCCTCAGCTCAAGGAACTCCACCAGCTTCCTATTACCTCAAGGATAAAATATGAACTTACCTATTTAACATTTTAGACCTTCCACAATCAAGGTCCAGCTTATCCTATCCTTTCAAGTCTATTATTTCTCCCCTTCAGACACTCTTCAGTATAGGCAAACTGACCCACTTACCTTTCACGCATGAAATGCTATCTCCCATCTGTGTACCTTTGCATAGGTTATCCATTATGGAATAACTTTACTTCTACCGAAAGGAATCCATTGCTATTTCCAAAGATAAGTGAAGCTTCACCATGAGTACCTTTCTGATCATACCATCTGTTAGTTGCTCTCCACTCTTTGAAATTACATTTAATTTACTTTCAATATGCTTTGCATCTACTTATATGTGTGCATACTGTCTCCCAAAATAGAATGTAAGCTCCCTGAGAACTGGGAATGTTTAAATTTCTCTCTTTATTCCTAGCATCTAATTGTGCCTAAAAATAGTATATCCTAACAAATCCAAGTTCACTGATTGTTTATAAACTTTCTCAGGTCTACTGCATCCTTCAGGGAACTCCACTTGACCTTATCATCCCTTCAGGTTTCATTCTTGTATCTTGTTTTTTTTTCCATTTCACCAAACACTTAGAAGGAATTGTCTATATTCACTCTCTTCAAATCCTCACAATGTATTGACTTCAGAATCCCTAGCAATCTGGCTTACATATCTTGTACTCAACTAAAACTGATGTCTCCCTATTTACTAATGAAGGAAGTGTAGCCCATACAAACTCTGATGATCCTCATTCCAGCTCCCACTCTCACAGTTGAGTCTCAGGTTCTGAAGCTAGGGTATTCCTGGGGAGGTAGAGAGTGATTCCCTAATGTCATTGGCTTTGATCTTACTTCATGTAGTCACCTCGCTGTTATCAATGAGAAATACTTTTAGACAGCCAACCTTAAGTAGCTTTTAGAAATGCATAGTTACTAAGGTGGTACAATAAGTACAGTTTTTACAAAACATACCCCCCAAAGCCTGTGACACTCTCTGTCTCACACCTAAAAGTCCAGGGGAAAATGGACCCATGCTTATAGAGTACATGTGGCATAAGGATAAATCAGTTATTTTTTTAAAGTCCTTTCTAAGTTTTAAGTCCTTTTCTCTCATTTGTGAGGTATTCTAGAAGTCCTCCTTAGGCATGGTGTAGTTTTTGTCTGTCTGTCTGAATATTTGTTTGTTTTTTTGTTTGTTTTGTTTTTTTTGGCTGAGTTCCTACCTATGCCATTTATCTATGTCCACTCTGTCCATTGTTCCCAATGTGATGCTATTGCCAGCTGATCCAAAGATGTTAGTAGGACACTGATAGGAAAGTGGAAAGTCATACATTCTCTGGACCTTCTGAATCTCAAAAGGGCAAACAGGAGTGTCTCGGCCTAGTTCTCCTTCTCTCACTTCCTAGCCCAAGGAAACATTCTCCTTCCACCAAGTGATTTTGCTTTATGGGTTTTATTGGAATGCTATTTGGAAATAGATAAATTAACATTGCCCAGGGGTTCTGGTATAAAGCTGGGACGACAACCTGGGTCTCCTTACTTCCAGGCCTCTTTCAAAGAGACCGTTCTTCTTGCAATGCCATGTCTTATTAGTTAGGCCCAAATCACTAATCCCCTTCATATAGATGTCTATTGATAGCAGCTGTGACTGCAAAGAGACCTACCAAGCTGCCTGTGATAGCACTTTCCCTGAATTGTGATTATATAATGCCCCATTTAAATCAAACTCACTTTAATGCCCTAGGATTGTGAAGGCACTCCTTTAAAATATTCAGTCCCAATTGAGGATTAAATGTGCCCATTTGGACTAGTCAGGTGGCAAGGAGTAGGATAGCCTGGTTTGATTTATTCTAGTTTAGTGTTCTAAATTTTACCAGGATGAGTGTGTTCCCTTTAAAATGGTCCCCTGGCATGTATTTGGGGAACTATATTTTGAGGCACCATACCTTTCCTCTACGTTCAAGTGTGACATGCATGTTTCCCACTGCTGAGGGTTAAATATTATATGTGATTCTGAGGTGTACTTTCTTTAGAAACCACATGTCCTTCTTGAAGCCTTTCTTATTTGGGTAAAAGCGTCCAGGAGGAGCTGTGAATCTAATCAATATGCTACATAAACTCGCTAGCACAGTGAGGAACTACTCAAGGCAGAGTTCACCATTACAGACAATTTGGTTGTCTCCTTGTAGTCATGCTGCTATTAATAGGCTGTGTTGTAAAGAGAGGCTGGGTGCTTCAACTCTAACTAGCTTTTTAAAAACCTCCAGATAGAATCCAAGGTGACAAATGTCACCAATGCTATTTAACAGAAAGGGATGCCTGAAAATTTATGATAGATAAGGAAGGCCCAAGTCTCTTTCTGCTGAGGAACCTGAAATCATCCCTAGTGGACAAGAGGACATTGGCTAACTGGTCTGTACAGCACTCTTTGTTTTTGCACATTGAATGGTCAAAATGGTGTAAGTGCTAAGATCCTATTAGTCCCTTGACCTCTCACTACTGGCCTTCCGTCATAATTACTTTTCTACCTATTTGGACAGGCTTTTTCCAGCCTTAATCTGTAACCAAGCATCTTCCCCAAAATTAACCTCCCAAAATGATTTGGTGAGCAATGTCTCCATCTCCCATAAACCTGTGATATTATGCCAAAGACCTCAAGAATTTTTTTTTCCTTTTTTTTTAAAGTCATGCATTATACATTATACTATTATAAATACCGAAATTAACTGTAAAGGACATATAAAGAAAGACATTATCTGCATCCAGGGAAATAACTGATAAATTGAAATGTGTATAGAATAATTTTGCATATGTACATATACATATATATATATAAATGTATATGTATATATATATGTGTGTGTGTATGTGTATATGTGTGTGTCTAATGGCAGCTATCACAGATGGGGGTGGAGAAAAAAGGGGAGGGGAGAGGAAATTTATGTAATTTTGTTATGTATTTAAGAAAAATAGCAAGTTGTATACAGTGAATTTGCAGTTTCATGTGCAATCTCTTTTTTTATTTTACTACATTATGGAAATGCTTGTTTTATTCTATATATTCTATATATATTCTACATTCTATACATTCTACATATATTCTATATATAAAAATGTGTGTGTGTATGTGTATGTATGTGTATGTGTATGTATATATGTGTATATATGTGCATATATCTGTGTATGTGTGTGTATACATATATACATATATATTTGCTCATACACCTTTCATAAATATTTAAAAGTGGAGAGCTAGAATGGTATAGTGGGAAAAGGCACTGAATTTGAGTCAGAGGTGATGGAGGTGAACTCTGGAACTGCTTCTTACAAACCTTGTAAGCTTAAACAACTCAGTTAACTGCCTGGGACTCACTTTCTACATTTGTAAAATGAGAAGTTTTGGTTAGATGATGTGGTTAGCTGTAAAGGTCATTTGCAGCTCTAAGTATATAATGTCATAATCTTTGGTTGTTACTATAAGTTACAGCAAGAGTGAAATTGAGATGGGTTGGGGAAAGGGAAGGAGAGGAGAATGAAAATCATGCTTAATTCCCCACTTATTAAACTTGTTTAGGCAATTTTTATTAAAAGGTACAAGTAAGTCCCTTGATTATTGTTAGAGCTTTGCAATCTTGCAATTCATTTTCCAAAATTCTCAGTTAACAAATAACTTATTAATAGCAATTAGAGACCTCAGTCTGTGCCCTGTGATACACTATATCTTTCTAATTTCTACATCTACAGCCACCTAATTCCAGACATGGGCTCATTCCAGATCCTGGTACTAATTCAGTTCCTAGGCCAAAAGATTTAAATATACATATTTCAGCATTAAATTAGTCTTCATTCTAGTAACTAAGCCTATACCTTACATCTCCATACCTCATATTCCACTTGCAATAAGTAAGACTTGGGACCTTATCTGAAGGAAAAAGTCCTTCCTTGATCTCCCTTAGGAATTGTCATCCCCTTCCCAAACCCATGCCCCAGTGAGAGAGTTCTTAATACCTGTTACCCTGATACCCCTGAACATAAATGCCCACTTGCTTGGATCTCTTCTTATTTTTTCTACTAGATTCTCTTTTTGCCCCATTATTCAGTCATTTTTCAGTTGTGTCCAACTCTTCTTGACCCCATTTGGGGTTTTCTTGGCAAAGATACTGAAGCAGTTTGCCATTTCCTTATCCAGTTCATTTTACAGATGAGGAAACTGAGGCAAAGATGGTTAAGTGGCTTGCCCAAGATTACCCAACTACTAAGTGTCTGAGGCCAGATTTGGACTCATGAAGATGTATTTTTCTGACTCCAGGCCTGTTCCTGTTCTTTAAGACTCAACCTACTAAAACATCTATTACTTGCTCCCTGCCAGACCTTCAAAATACCAACTGCCTGCCTATCTGGACTTATTACTTGCTACTAAGACCAATCATTACTGTTATAATGCTCTGTCTAATGTCCAGGCCCTAATTATTCATCTACTTGTTAAAGTATGTAAGTTCTTTCAAAAATTAAATATTTTCATTTTCATTTTTGTATTCTTAATATCTACTATAGTGACCGGCACACAGTAGGCACTTAATGAATCTTTGTTTTATTATAATGAAGTAACAGATTCTTGATTCCAAAAAATCAACTCTATCTTACATTCTCTTTTTGATATTTCCTCTTTCTATTGATCTAAATCCCATAAGGATAAGAAAATGAAATTATGCAGAAGCTTTCAGCATTTCCCTCCTCACAGTTTCCCATGAAAACTGAGCACAGATGGGATAAAAGAGAGGAAATCATAAACACTTATTACTTTAAACCTTGAAGGTACCTTAGATATTTAATTCAATTCTGTCATATTACAAATGAGGAAATCGAGTCTCAGGAAATATTCCATTTTAATTGGTCCCATAATTGGTTTCCTAGTTCATGAATAGTGTTTATTGTTATGGTAGATTTATATCATGCAAATCTAGAATAATAGTTTTTAACAAAATTTCTTAACCTGGGGGTCTGTAAACTCATTTAAATTAATTAAAACTATTTTGATAATTCTATCTCAAAATAGTTGGTTTCCTTTTTAATCTGATATATTTTATGTTATGAATTTAAAAATACTCTATGAAGGATTCCTCAAGTTTCACCAGACAGCCATGAGGGTCCATTACCCAAGAATGATTAAGAAACCTATAATTTTAGGATATATTCAATATTGACTCCATCCCTCCTCCCTATTTCCAACATCTTTAATCTTTCCCTCTTTGCTGACTCCTCTATGCTGTCAAACACACTCAGGTTTTGCCTAACCTGAATTTAAAAACCCTGACCTCACCCCATATCCCTTGTTGCCATGATCTTTTTCCTGCTTTTTTTTCAAACTGTGCAGCATCTGAACTCAGAGCCAGTGCCTCCTTTCTCCATTTAATCTTCACCCATTCCCGTCTTGAGCCACTTTGGTCAACTGCTGTCCCAAAATTATATATATATATATATATTTTAAAACCCTGCAATTTTGAAGGTTGCTTAGGACCTTTTCCTTTCTAAATCAATTTTTTTTCCAGTATTCATTTTCCTTGACCCTTCTGTTGTTTCATGTTTCAGTCATGTCCATCTTTTCATGACCCCATTTGGGGTTTTCTTGGTAAAGATATTAGAGTGGTTTGCCATTTCCTTTTCCAGCTCATTTTACAGGTGAGGAAACAGAGGCAAACAAGGTTAAGTGGCTTGCCCAGGTTCATGCAGCTAGTATAACAATAGTATAATTCAGACAATTGTCTGAAGCTGGATTTGAACTCAGGAACATGAGTCTTCTTCACTCCAGGCCTGGCATTCTTATTGACTGAGCCACCAAGCTGCCCTTGATTCTTCTGCAGCATTTGCAGTTGATGGCAATCTTCACCATTTGCCGCTATTGACCACAGTACCCTGCATATAGTAATCCCTTAATACATTACTTTTCCATGAACACATGCACTTCATTAAAGCACTTCATTCATCCATAGAATGCTATCCTTTTCAGTTCCTATGCTAGAAGCAATAGAAAGTTTACTGGAGTTTATTAAGCAGAGGAGTAACATGGTAAGATCTGCACTTAAGAAAAGCCACTTGGGTAGTACCGTGGAGGATGGACTGAAGTGGAGAAAGATTTGATAAGTATACCATATACTTGACTATATAACATACAATATAATTATGTATTTTATTATATTAATTATATTATACTGTGCTAATCTTATAATATTTAATGTCATGAAATACATAACATACTTGAGTATGTACTCAATTATAGTATCTGTATATATAATATATATAACTACATAACATACAACAAAGCCATTTTTTATATCGGCATGAATATTGAACATGATTTTGAACATGAGTATTGAAAATCTCTCCATTTATCTAAATCTTCCTCTATTTCTACAAAAAAAGTATTTCAAAGTTTTATTTCTATAAATATTATAGTCATCTCCTAAACATTTTGCAAAATTTGAATGAAATTTCTCTTACTAGTTCTTCATTGTTTTTGTTATTGTACGTAAATGTTGTGTGTGTGTGTGTGTGTGTGTGTGTGTGTGTGTGTATGAGCTTGTGTGATTATTTTTTATCTAGATACTTTGCTTAAGCTATTTTACCAGTTTGGGCTTTGCTGCTTCTCTGGGGTTTCCTAAGTATACAATTATTTAATCAGCAAATGAAGTGAGCCTTTGCCATTGTTTAGACATATAATTTTAATATCCTAATACTATAACTAGAATTTTCATAACATTCACTCTTTGCTTTCATAATTTAATTTTCTCTTCTTTTCTTTATCAGATTAGTCAATAGTTTGTTTATTTGGTTAGTCTTTTTGAAACACTAGGTGTTGGTTCTGTATCAGTTTTTTGAAGATTATTTCCTTTTTTCTTATTTTAGGATAAATAATTTGTTCATTTTCTATTATTTTTTATTTATTTCTTTATTATTATTTTGTTTTATTTTATTTTATTTTTCTATTATTATTTTATTTATATTTTTATTGAAGTAACTTTGAAGACTGCTTTAATGAAGCCCATATATAACATTCCTTATTCTTACAATTATATTCATCATAATTATTTACTGTTTCTATGATTTGGTCTTTCAATCCTACCATTATTCAGGATGTCTTACTTAACCTTCCTTTAGGTCCATATCTTTTTTCTCATATGATTTTTGTTTTTTTGTTTGTTGTTGTTCAATCTGACTCATTGTGGCTCCATTTGGGGTTTTCTTGGCAAAGATACTGGAGTGGTTTGCTCTTTCCTTCTCTAGCTCTTTTTACAGATGAGCAAGCAAGCAGTGTTAAGTGACTTCCTTAAGGTCATGCTGCTAGTAAATATCTGAGACTAGATTTGAATTCATGAAGAGGAGTCTTCCCTACTCCAAGTCCTTCATTTTAACCACTACTCCACCTAGCTGTGTGTCTTGTTAATTACTATTTTTATTTCAATAATAGAATGTAAAGATAATTTTTTTGTTTCTTTTTTATTATTTTTTGCCCTAGCATGCAAATTAATTTTTGTAAATGTATTGTGGAATGCCAAAATATATATTGCATTCTCTAATTCTCCTATTCAGGAGTTATTCTAAATCAATCAAATTTAATTCTTCTAACAGTTTGTTCAGCTCTATATAGTTTTCATTATCCCTCTTTCTATTTGAATCTATTCAGGTGTGAGAAAAGAGCACTAAGGTCACTTATCATTATTGTATTAATGACTCCTAAAGATATTGAGGTAATTAGTTAATAATTATTTAATGCACTTTTGACCTTTTATTTGTTTTTCTTTCAAGAACTCAGAATTTAAACCATTTGGCAAAACTATGTTTAATAATGTTCACAGGCCTAGGCTGGGCTGTTCAGTTATATCACTTCAATGAATACATGGATGTCCATCAATATCACCCTGTAGCTAAATCTCCTTAAATCCTTCCCATCACATTTGGTACAATCCCTGGTGCTGCCTCATGGTTGGGATATACCAAGCATGGCATGGAGAGGGGCTGCCTGCTTTCAAAGATGCACACCAAAAATGTTATGAGTACATCAGCTTTTGAGTTGGTAAATGAGCTGGGGGCAAAATTGAACTTAATCACATTTCACAGGACTACATTTGTTACTGTGATGTTCTTTATCTGAGCCTTACATGAATTTGAAAGTATTATTTGTAATAATAGTTAGTATTAACTATTGCAATTAATAAAACTATTGTTAAGGTTTTAAAAAAGGAAAACTATATTATGGGTAAAATCATGATAGAATTTTTTTTTCCTTCTCTATTGTGCTTTTAACCATAAGGTAGTTTTCTTGTCTATATCTCTTGACTTCATCACTTATATTCCTTACTTGAAATTATGATTGAAACCAGTAGAGATTTAGAGTTACCCAAAGCATAAGGAAAACCTTCTCCATCCTCTTATTTTCATTCTGTGTGGTTTTGTATATTTTAAATGTCTCTCGTATTTAATAAATTTTGAATTTATACGAATGTTTTTAGCACAATCCTTCAATCTCTTTCTTTTTAACTGATGACTTTAATCCACTCAAATTTAGGCTTATAATTTCAAATTGGAGTTCTCTTATATTAAATGTTATTGTGTATAATAATATTCTGAATTTAATAATGTTAAGTTTTATTTTTAGTTCTTTTAAAATTCTTTAAAAAATTAATTCATGTGTTTTGTTTTTACATTACAAACATTTATAGATTATCCCCACTTCATGAGGTCTTTTGTAGCAAAGTAGAACAAGTTAAGCAAAAACCAATAATAAAATGAACTCATCTGAAAGCACACACATTCACATCTCTGGCACCTCTCCCACCTCTCTATTTTTTAAAACAAATCTATTTTTTCCCTTTCAACTTCACCCCATTAGAGAAAAAAGAAATTTTTTTTGTAACAAATATGTATAGTGAAACAAAACAAATTCCCTCAATGACTGTATGCAAAGAATGTTTTAAAGCCTCATTCTGCACTCTAAATTCATTACCTCTCAGTAATGGATAGTATGTTCCATTATCAGTCTGCTGGAATCATGAAAGGTCATTGAAGTTATCATATTTCTCATAGCTTTCAAAATTGCTGGGTTTTATAGTATTTTATTGTATTAGTTCTGATTTTGTTCATTTCATTCTTCATCAATTTATAAAAAGTACTTAAATTGTTCATTTTATAATGTTGATGTTATATTATAAATTGTTGTTTTGGTTCTGCTTAATTGAGTCTGCATCAGTTCATAGAAGTCTTTCCATTTTTTTTTAAATTGCCCATTTTCTCATTTCTTAATATACAATTGTACTCCATGCCACACAATAAAATAGGGGTAAAAATAAAGTCCTGTCCCTAGGTTTCAAAAATCAACTCCATAAATATAGAATAGGGGTGGCATGCATAAACAATTTCTCTAGAGAAGATGCAAGAATTTTAAGGGACAGGATACTTAAAATTAATTATCAGTAGTTATCCCTTCCACTTGATGTTTGGAGTAGGGGCACAGCACCCCTGTGATCAGGAAAATCCATGTAAAATTTTTTGGCCCTCCCTTCATATCAGAGAAGAAGTCTGATTTTTTTTCCTTTTCTTTTATTGGATTTACAGTACCTTATTGTAAAATTTAGGTTGATATAATACAATACTATACATATATTTTCTGCATATCTGAGTTTCTAAGCTTTTTTTGTATCATCTGCTGACCATGTGTTGTCTGTGGCTTCTCCAAAACTCCCCCAAAATTCCCATTTAATTTCTTGTGTCTACCCATGATATATCAAAACTACGATGGGAAAGTTGCAATATAGAAGGGATAACTATAATCTATAATGGTAGGGGCAGCTAAGTGGCATAGCAGATAGAGTGCCAGGACTAAAATCAGAAAAACTCATCTCTCCAAGTTCAAATCTGGCCTCAGACACTAGCTATATGACCCTGGGCAAGTCACTTAACCCTGTTTGCCTCAGATTCCTCATCTATAAAATGAGCTGGAAAAGGAAATGGCAAACCACTCCAGGATCTCTGCAAATTTGAGGTCATGAAGAATTGGAAGCAACTGAACAAGAACAATAATATATAGTGGTATAATAAGGTAATAAGGTAAAAACAACAATAAAAAACAACCCACAATTTCTTATAACAAAAAATACTTAGCATATAACTATCATAAAAAGATAATGAAAATTTACTTTTCATTTAGTCAGTCAATAAACATTCATTAAGAATCTACTATGTTCCAGACACAATGCTAAGTGCTGGGGATACAAAAAGAGGCAAAAGACAGTCCCTGCCCTCAAAGAGCTCACAGTCTAATGGGGGAGAGAACAAGCAAACAAATCTGTACAAACTACATACAGTATAAATAGGAAATGACTAACAGAGGGAAGACACTAAAAGTAAGAGGAGTTGGGAAAAGATTCCTATATAAGAAGGGAAGTCCCATGGTAGTTGGGACTTCAAGGAAGCCAGGGAAGCCAGTAGGCAGAGTTGACAAGAGAGAGCATTCTAGGCATGGGGGAGAGCAGAGAAAATGCTCTGAACCAAGAGATGGAGTGTCTTGTTTGTAGAGTAGTCAAGAGGCCAGTGTCACTGCATAAAAGAGTACATGGTCAGTACTGAGGTGTAAGGAAACTGAGAAGTTAGTAAGGGGCTAGGCTATAAAGGGCTTTGAATGCCAAACAGAGGATTTTGTATTTTGAGAGAGAGAAAGAGAGAAAGAGAGAGAGAGAGACAGAGAAAGACAGAGAGAGACAGAGACAGAGACAGAGAGAGAGACACAGAGAGAGAGAGAGACAGAGAGAGACAGAGACAGAGAGAGACAGAAACACTGAAAGACATAGTGTCCCAAGTGTGTGAGGTGATAGTTCCATGTGTTGTCCTGATTAGATTATATCTGGAATACTGTGTTCAGTTCTGGTACCACCTTTGAGGGAATGACATCAACAAATATGTGCAAATGTAGAATATAGATGACCAAGAAGGTGAGGGGTCAGGAGATCATGCCATGCAAGAATTCATTAATGAAACTTAAAATGTTTAGCCTAGAGAAAAGAAGACTTAGGGAGAATATAATAAATTAAACACATATTTGAAGGATTATTATATGAAAGAGGAATTAGACTTGTTCAGCTTTGCCTTGTTGTTGTTCAGTCATTTTTCAGTTCTGTTTGACTCTTCATGACCCCTTTTTTGGGTTTTCTTGGCAAAGATACTGGAGTGGTTTGCCATTTCCTTCTCCAGTTCATTTTATAGTTGAGGAAACTGAAGCAAAATGGGGTTAAGTGAGTTGTGTAGGGTCACACAGCTATTAAGTCTCTGAGGTCAGATTTGACCTCAGGCTGTTCTGACTCCAAGCTTGACTCTCTGCCCACTACACCACCCAGCTTCCAGCTTTGACTTAGATGGGCAGATTAGAGGAAATGGGTGAACAAACTGAGATACAGGTTGAGGCTTGATGAGAATTTCTTTACTATTAGAATTTTCCAAAACTAATTGCCATTCACCAGAATTTTCAAGTAAAAATGCCCATTTGTCAGGGATATTCAAGAATGTATTCCTGTTCAGGTGTGAGCTAGATTAGATGGCCTCTGAAGACCCCTACAACTCCAAGATTATATGATTCTCATTTATCATACTCTTCCCAGCTGGAGTATTCTATGATTTTATAGAATGACATGATAGTATTTTAGGAAGATAAATCTGGAAGCAGTGTGCAGGATTGCAAGAGGGAACAAAATCCTGGCGGTTGAAAAAACACATTAGGAGGATATTGTAAGAATCTGCTTATGAACCCCCCCCCTTACCTTCACTGAATAAACTAGATCAATACAATTATTATCCCCCCACTCCTCGCCACAGAGTGGATGCTGAGTCATCTTGGCTTGGAAAGGTAGCTAGGATTTAACTGGAAGTCCAACCTATGAATGTCCTAGCCTAAAGGAGGTCAGTGCCAAGCTGCCAGGTTGATTGGATTGTAGCAGTAATGAGATATTGCTGACTATTGATCAATAAAACCTGCATTGATGAACTGTCTAGGTGGGTAACTAGAAAGCAATGAGGAAGGTTGCCAGGATTTGAATAGGGGGCAGCTTAAGTCTCAAGTTCCTTTGAAGTGATGGAGTGTCTGCTTTCTGTTGGTCATGACTGCTTGCCTGCATAGCATCTCAAAGAGATAATGTAGTGGAATAGAAAGAACACTTCTGGAACAATCAGGAGATCTTGATTGAAGTGTCAACTGTGCTGCTGACCAGCTTTGTGTTCTCTGGAAAAAAAATAACCTTTCTGTTTCTTGTGTTACTCAACTATGAACTGGGCATAGTCATCCCAGATCCTTAGTTAGCATGTTGAATGGAAAAGGAGAAACTACAGGTAAAGATCATTGAGCTTCCAAAGGAATAGCAAAAGAAACTATATATAAAACATATAGAGATATAAACACACACATATATGTATATTATGACCATTACTTAACATTTCTAAGTGTCTGAAAGATTATACAGGGCATGATTATGTATACATGATAAAAACAACCCTAAAATCACACATTGTCCCTGCTGGCAAAGATTTTACAGTTAAAAATAGGCGGTACAAGTGAGATACAGAAAAAGTTAGAATTAGGAGAGGTATTAAATATTATATAGTGCAACATCATTTTAAAAATGAGGAAATTGAGGCTGAGAGATATTAATTGGTTTGGTCAAGATCATGGATATGGTTAGGAACAGAACTACAACTCCAGTTCATGTCTCCTGATTTCCAGCTTGAAATTATTCTGTTCTACATTCTATATTAAGATGCAGCATGGAAGAATGTGAAAGCTGTTAATGGTCAGGACAGCCCTTCTAGTCTGGTCTTTGCCACCAATTTGCAATGTGGCTTTGAGCATGTCCCTTAATTTATTCTGGCTCTCTCTCTCCTCTCTCTGTCTCTCTCTGTCTCTCTCTGTCTGTCTGTCTCTGTCTCTCTGTCTCTCTGTCTTTCTCTCCCTCTCTCCGTCTCTGTCTGTTTTTCTCTCTCTCTCCCTCTCTCTCCCTCTCTCTCTCTGTCTCTCTTTGTCTCTCTGTCTCTCTCTGTCTCTGTCTCTCTCTCTATTTCTCTCTCTGTCTCTCTCTGCAAAAGGGCAGGTTAGGACTTGATGATTTATGAAATCCCTTCTTGCTCTAACATGTTATACAGGGCAGTTCTGGGTACAAGCTCAAACCGGCTTTTAAGGGTTGGTGGTTAAATTTTCAATGGGAGCATTTACAGCTCTGAAATTGGCAAACGCTACACATCAGGGTTTGATTTATAGTTTCGTTGATTGTCTAGACTTAAGAAAGTGATGGAGAAAATGTTAAAAAGTAGGCAATATTTGATAAAAAGTGTCATGGGTACTCCCCCCCCCCAAAGAATTGGTTGTTATACATTTAAACCCCCCCCCCCCCCCCCCCCCGTCTTTGTGCCTTATTTGGATTACCGAACGTTCTTTGTACTCGGGAGCTCTTCTCGGGAGAATCAGCCTGGCTCAGGGAATAGAAAGCCAACTTCAGATCAAGTGCTTGTTGTTTATGCATTCAGTCATCTCCTGCTCTACGTGACGCCATGGATTTTTGTCCATGTGGTTTTCTGGGCAAAGATAATGGTTTACCATTTTTTTCTCCTTTATGTCCCCATTTTACAGATGAGGAACTGAGGCAAATAGGAGTTAAGTGACTTGTATGAGATCACATAGCTAGTAGCTGTGAAGCCAGAGTTGAACTTAAATCCTCCTGACTCCAAGCCTGGCACTCTATCCACTGTGCCACTTACCCTCCCGATCAAGTGCTACCTCTGATACATTCTGACTATATGACTCTGGATGAGTCACTTTCACCTCTGAAAGTCCCAGGGAATAGTCTAAGATTATAAATTTCAAAGAAGGTGCCACTTTGTGTTAATAGAGGTAATTTCATCACTTGGGAGTTCCCTATACCAGTGAAATCACAGGTCCAGGCTCCATCCTCGTCCCAACCTTGTCTATATTTCTAAGATTCAGTAGAAGGATTGTTCAGGGAAAATTAAACAAATATCCAAAAATATCTATTGATTTGGGTAAGGATTTTTGTTTGTCTGCTTGGTTTATTTATTTGTATCTGTTTGTTTCTCTTTCTTCTCACAATCCGCCTGGACTAGGAACCAGGAAACCAAGTCCCATTAAGAAGCTTGATGCAGGAAATTCGGTAGACTGCTATTGACCGGTAATCTAACTATCGCAGAACTAAGGGGCGGCAGAAGGACAATTGACAGGCATCAATAACAGGCGTGAAGCAATAAATCTGTCCCAAGACTGGGAAATGGGGGGGGTATATAAATAAAACTCTGGATGGAAGTGTGCTAGGAAGAAGGTTTGGTCTGTCTCCCAGACAGAACACGGGGTAAATTTTTCCTCTACGGCTAGGGGCTAGAAGCAACAATGTTGCCTTTTGCTATGAGTCTGGGCACCTGTTAACTGATGTGCAACTACAACTGTTTTCCTAAGAAAATTAAAGTGACTTAGTCAAGTTGAAATTCCCCTGCAGTGCTAGGCTTAGTGGATTTGAAAAGTTGCCGTAGTATAGTTTGATCAGGAATAGAGCAGACGGCCCAATGTCTCATGGAGATAGGGCTCTACTCCCACCTAGTGGATACTTTAGTTTTTAACTTCAATAGTCAATGAGAATAATTTTTAGCTATGATAACCCAGCAATAGACCAATACAGAATTTTGAAGGAGAAAGGAGAAAAGAATTCTTTTTTTTCCCTCTGATCTCTCTCTCTCTCTCTCTCTCTCTCTCTTTCATTATCATATAGTTGGAAGAACATTAGTCTTTCATTCAAGAAACCTGTGTTCAAGTCCCTGGTCTGACACCTGACACTTACTAGTTGTGTGGTTTAAGGTACGTAAGTTAATTTTGTGAGCCTTGGTTTCTTTATCTGTACTTCACACGGTTGTAGTGGAGGGAAAAGAAATTTGTGAATGTTAAAGTAAATAAAAGTTGTTATTGGGGTCAATCATCTTCAAACCCCAGACAGACATTAGTCCTTCCTAATGAACAATCTCAGAAGGGGCAGCACCATGTGAAAAGAGTCCCTGGTCACCCTGAGACGCCGTTGGCAGGGCTGAGAATTAGTCTAACTATTCTGGAAAAGAGTTTATAACAACAACTGCTGTGAAGGTCATTTAGGTGTTCGTTCCCTTTGGCCCAGTGATAGCCCCTTGTGATCTCCAGTAGCTTCCCATTGCTATAGCCTCCTAATTGCTCTCTCTGCCTGAAGCTTATCACCACTACAGTCCATCCTACATTTGCAGCCAAACTAATTTTCCCTATGCACCAACCTACGTTACAATCCTATGTTCCGCCATAGCTAGGTGGTGTAGTGCATACAGTGCCAGTCCTGCAGTCAGGAAGATTATCTTCCTGAGTTCAAATCTGGCCTCAGACACTAGTTGTATGACCCTGGGCAAGTTGCTTAACCCCATTTACCTCAGTTTCCTCATCTGTAAAAATGAGCTGGAGAAGGAAATGGCAAACCATTCCAGTATCTTTGCCAAGAAAACCCCAAATGGAATAATAAGAGTCAGACATGACTGATCAATAACAATAAATTTTACACCCCTGCTTCCTATTGCCTCTAGGCTAAAATAACCCTCCTCCCTCAAGTGATAGGCTCCTTCCTCCTGAACTACCTTGTAAATTCAAGTTAAATAAATATTCTGGAAAAAAATAACCTGTTTCTCATGTTAGTCAACTATAAACCAGGGGTAGTCATCCCAGATCCTTAGCTGGCACATTGAATGGAAAAGGAGAAACTACAGGTAAAGATCTTTGAGCATCCAAAGGAATAGCAAAAGAAACTATATATAAAACATATAGAGACATAAACACACACACATATGTATATATATTATGATCATTGCTTAACATTTCTAAGTATCTACAATATTAAGCAGGGCATGATTGTATACATGATTAAAAACCAGCTCTTGGACAAAAATCCATGGCGTCGTGTAGAGTTGGAGATGACTGAATGCATTAACAACAGCAACAACAAGCACTTGGTCTCAAGTTAAATAACTTCTTTGGATGCAATTATATAGATTAACTTTATATTGACACCATCTATGTACTCATCTTATCTATGTACTTGTCTCCCCCAAAAGAAACAAGAACTGTGTGATCAAAGCTTGTTTCTTTCTTTTGTGCCCTCAGCACCTATCAGAGTGGCCAGCACAAAGAAGGCACTTAATAAGTGATTGTTGATTGATTGATCAGAATTCAGATTAACGTATTAATGAATTTTAACTCCAGAAGATTATTGACAAGTTTTGTCTCCCTTCTCTCAAAAGAGAGATGGTGGGTAAGAGAGGAAGAACGAGCCATATGCAGTTAAACACAATGTGTTGGTTGGTTTTGTTCAACTGGACTTATTTGTAATAGAAGACTTTTTTTAGGGGGGTTAATATGTAAATGATAACAATGCATTAAAAAGTACTGGCAAACATTTTTCTTTCTTTTTAAATTTTAATTGATCAAAAATATTTATTAAGCAACTACCATATGCCAAGCACTGTGCTAAGTATTTACTTACAAATGCACATGCATGTGTGCTCATATATATATTCACATAAATGCATGTGTGTATACGTGTGTGCATACATGCATACATGCATGCATACAGCTTGAGATAAGAGCTAGAGATATAATTTCATTTATATAGAGAACTACAGATAAGGAAATTTCCTCTCCCAATGGAGGTCAGCAAGTGATAGTGTTAGAGAATTGCTTAGACTTAGAACACCCAGTGGTTAAGTGACTTTCTTGAAATCAAACAACAATATTTGTCAGAGGCAAGAAATTCAAAAGTTTTCCCTGGCTTTGAATCAATTCTCAAACATAAATATAATAATGATAATAATGATAACAAAATAATTCTAAAAATAAATAAAAAGGTGTTAAATGCAATTAATCAATCAATAAGAATTTATTGAGAGGCAGCTAGATCTAATGCTGGATTTGGAGTCAGGAAGATGTGAGTTCAAGTTCCTTCTTAGAAACTCACTGCCTTTGCTGTGTTACCCTAAGTCATTAAACCTCTCTCAGCCACAGTTTTGGCACTCTGATAAAGCCTATGGACCCCTTTTCAGAATAATGCTTTTAAATAATTGAAGAGAATGCTAAATTCCATTTAGCGTTTAGAAATAAAGATGTCATTTTTATCTCTATTCAAGTCCACAGACCTTTTGAGATCTTTCAATAGATTCCTTAGTTGGTCTGTGAACCCAAAATTAAGGACCTCATGTTTGGTAATCTTCAAGGTCCCTTCCAACCTTAAACCCCATTCCCAGAAAACAAAACACACATGCACACATAAAGCCAGTTAATATACATGTGTATAGATAGAACAGCCAGGATGCAGAGATGAGAAAGGAAAGAATTGCAGGCATGAGAGCCAGTAAATGAAAATGTACTGAGTTGGGAAATAAATTGTATTTGTTCTTTTTTATTTTATTTTATTATTTTTAACATTCTTTATTTTAAAATTTGAGCTTCAAATTCTCTCCCTTCCTCTCACCCCCTCCCTCATTCATGGTGAAGGTAAGCAATATAATATCAATTATACATGTGAAATTATGCAAAACATATTTCCATATTAGCCATATTATGAGTTCACTCACTCTTGGCATCATGAGGCTACAAATAAAGTACATAGGTCCTGCCTATGAATAGATGCCCCCCCAAAGCCCACAATAACCAACAAAAATACAAGCATTGAAGCACACATAGTCAAAAGTACCTTTTATCTCTTTAAAGTGTGAGTGAATGATTCTTTAGACCATTATAGGTTTCAGAATATCTTCTCTTTTGCTCTAATGATTAGGTGTTTGGTTGTTGTTGTTGTTTTATTTTGTATTTTAATATCAATAGCCTTAGCAGAATTATTTATATTATATTGTCTTTAATGCTTAAGTTTTGGTGTTTAATTTTTCATTTAAAATGTTTAAATACAATTTCTTCAGTCTATGAATCTGCACAGACTACTTAACTATAAGGTCTATGAGTAGCTACTAAAGGTACAGGGATTGATGCGTGCAAGGGGAGAATAAGTTCTGTTTTGTTTCTATTGCTGAGGGGAGGGAGTTGAGTGACTTCTTTAGGCCCTTAGTTTTAATGAGCTTGTGAGATATGCATCTCAATGGCATCCAAAGAGAAATTGTTCTCAATCTGCCAAATACAAATGTATGTATGTGTACATGCATGTATAAATGTATGTATATAGATGCATATATATTTACACACATATGTGTACTTTAACAGTTATGTATATGTGCATATAGACATACATATTTAAACAAGTTTTTTTAGTTTACTAACTTTATGTCTAATCACAAAATAATGATGTTAATAATAATAATAATAATAAACAACCTCAACTCTTCCTTATCCAACTCAAATCAATAACAATAATCTTTGCATCCTCATTACATGGTGGTAAAACAAATACCTCCACTCAGATACATTTAGATCTAAAGATCCTCAGTGCCACTCCATTATCTAGATCCTCATCAAGGTCTGGCAAATGGACACATAAAGTGAAGGCAGGGAGAAAAAATCAGTCCTCTTCCTCTGACAAATTTGTAAGTTTCAATCACGGTCATTTAGGTATGCTTCACATGGAAAGTTTCTCCACTTCAGCCTTCAAGAGTCTTTTTTTTTTTTAATATTTGCTACTACCATCATGATCTGTACCCATAGTGGCTCCATGTAGGATCTACACACATACTAATGGATAAAAGAAAATCTGTTTTCCAGAATATGACATGCTATTGGATGGCCAGACCATTGACCCAATACATTAATACATAAATTTGAGAAGGCAATGAGGATAATGATCAAGTAGAATATTCTTGACCAACAATGCAGAGCCTCTTCACATACTGGTGAGCTTCCTTAGTGAACTCAAATGCCTCTTCAAAGTACTAGCTCAGGTTCTGGTTAACTGCTTTCTATGACTGGCAACTGTTTATAGTTAAAACAGGCTTTTCTATTAGTGGTAGAGTGGGAGGTAGGCAATGATATTGATCAAGCATGGAGAACATTCAGCCATTGCCTCCTGTCTAGGTTCAGAGCATGGTGATTATTGCCAAGAAAAAAGAAGGGCAGGTTGAGGGTTGGCTTAATATGCTTGGTGTTCCTATCATATATTTTTAATTGTACTTTTATTCAATTATTTTCCTTCTGCCGTGTCTTTCATTTAAGCCATCATCAGAAATGATGGCATTGCCTATTTGTACCTAACTTGTGTCTTTCCTTTGACCTTCAGGGCACTTACAACTTCGTTTTTCAGAAACTGTGCTGTTCTAAAATATATGAAAATAAAATAAAGATAAAAATATTTGTGTTTAAAAGTGTGTATGTGACTGTTTGCGTGCATATCAAGGAATAACAATGTTATTAAAAAACTACATTACATTTCCAAAATGCAATATAGCCCACTTTATTCTTTCTTTTCCATTATAGGCCCAACTCACATAACATCTTTAGTATGTGTCTCAAATGTACATATTAATGTATTGGATCGATGGCCCGACCATCCAACAGCAAGTTATATTCTGGATAATATTTTTTTTTCCAACCTCTGTGTGTGTATATGTGTGTGTGTGTGTGTGTATGTATGTGTGTGTGTGTGTGTAGATCCTTCATGGAGCCACCATGGGTGTAGAACGTGGTGGTAGTAGCAAGCAAGACTTTTGAAGGTTGAAGTGGACAAAAGTTCCACAGGAAGAACAATTGAACATGGGTCAGTCAATCCAGGTAGATGAGCATGGTTCTGAAGGGATAGGCAATGGCCTCCATTTCCCTTGGCCAATCCAAAAGAACTCTCTGTCTCTGTCTCTGTCTCTCTTTTTTTCTCTCTCTCCCTTTCTCCTTCCCTCCCTCCCTCCCTCTCTCCTCTCTCTCTGTCTCCTCTCTTTCTCTGTCTCACATACTCATTATTAATATATACATATACATGGTTTGTATGGGCCAAACCATGCCCATCTAGTAACTGCTGAACCAAAAATGCCAGCTGGAATCACTAACCCATTAACCCATTTTCAATTCCTGAGAAAGGATCTGGTGTTTCTGATGGACTCATAGTTTCACGACACTTAAATTAAGAAGGAGAAACCTCTTTCATATAGGCATTTACACTAGAATTCTCCCCATGACCATCCTGTTGTAGGATATACTTAAGAGATCCAGGAGTCCTTGTGTGACAATTTGAATTTAATTATACTAACCACGTTAAAGAAAACCATTCTGCCTGCCAAGGGCCTAACAGAGAGCAGTGACCTCTGTTTTTCACTATTCCCTTTGGTTCTGGTTTTTGTACACATGTGTTTGGGGCAAAAATGGGTGGGACTTGGAGTTTGTGGCAGGGAAATTGACAAGTAGAAGGAGGCAGTGATTAGGAAAAGCTTCCAAACAAAATGGAGCCAGGATTAATCAAATTTTTCAGTCTAAATAGAATTTTATCATTCAGGAATTCTAGAAAATAATTTGAAAACTTTCTCCAATACATACTCATGCAGTGCCCATGTTTAAGTCCATTTTTTTATTTTGTTCCCTCTTGTGATTTCCATTTTTTGATTTGCTCTCCTATATCCCTTCATACATACACTTTAGTTTTAACTTTATAGTAGAAGTGTACATGTGTGTTTATAAAGTCATCTGCTAGGAAAAGAATGTCCCTGAGCTGGAGGGAAGATTGGCTGTCATTGGTACAGGCCAAAAGGCATCTTCACCAATCTTCATCTGACCACTTTCTCTGGTCAGACCTGAGTTGAGAAAACACTGTTCAAATGTGAGCCATTTGTTGTCAAGCTTTCCACTTTGCATTTTAATTTCCTGGTATCATAAGACTAGTATGACTTGAACTTTGAAAAACCCATAGGCAACTGAATCTGGAAGTCATTGAAAGGAAATGAATTTTGTTCTCTGAGGTAACATGTTAAGAAACTAATTTTCCCCATTGATTCTACTTCTGAGTGGTTACAGAAACTTCCTTATGACAGTACCCTGGTTATTGTGACATGTTTATAAAGGCCTTGGACCAGAACAGCACCTAGATGGCAGCAAAGTTCTTTCTAGGCCTCTATCAATTGCCTGAGATTTCTTTTAAAAAATTAGGTAGTTGGTTGGTGAGAAAAACAATTTTATTCATACATGTTCTATTAACATTTTTTCATACCTTTCCAGGCTTGTTTTTGGTCCAAAGTTGAATCTTACTGACTACAAATGGACCTTTTGGTTAACTATCCATCTGCATTAGAAACATAATTCTAGTCCAATGCAAGGAAGTAGCTTCAGTTCTTGGCCATGCTGATGGGACATGGCTAGAAGAATCTTAATATTCTCTTTTCACTTGGCATTACTTTTCTTATGTCATCTAGCCTTGCACTATAATTACTTGTACATATTTCTTATCTCCCCTGTTTGATCATAGGATCATAGATTTTTGAGTTGCTTAGAATCTTAGAAATCATCTAATCATATTTTTTTCATTTTATAGATTTAATTCCATTTCATTCAACACACACTTATTAAGCATTTACTTTGTACAAAGGCACTGGGCTAGGCACTAATGATACAAGGGAAAAACAAACCAAAAAATTTTTCCTGACCACAAGAAGCTTACATTCTAATGAGGGACTTCACATATAAAACTATTTTTAAAATGTAATGAAATTTGAGAGGAGGGACCATTAAAAACTAGAGGGATCAGAAAAAAAAATCCTGAGCAGATCACACCTGAATTGAGTCTAGATGACAGCTAAGGATTCTAAGAGGCAGAATTAAAGAGAGGGGATATCTGAGATATGTGATATAGCCTGTACAAAGGCTTGGAGAGGTGACATCAAATGTCAAGTTCAGAGAACAACAAATAGTTCAGTTTAACTGGAACAGAGTTTGTAAAAATATATGTGGAAAGATGAGCTAGAGTCAAAGTTTAAAAAAGACTTTTAATACCAATATCTTCATATGTACTCATTACCACACAGAGGCTTTAAATACCAAACTTAAAAGTTTATAGGTTATCATATAAGCATCTCAGGATCAGAAATTTACTCAAAGTCACATAGACAGTAAGTGGGAGAGCCTTAGATTTGAGTTTGAATCTTCTGACTCCAATTGCAGCATTCATTGCTTTGCTTTATTCACTATGTTCCTAGAGGATACAATCTGTATCTTATTTATTTTTGCATTTTGTTGGCATGCCATTGTTTTTATGTGTATGTGTATGTCTATGTATGTATGTCTATCATATACCACACATTTCTTTTAATCAGCCTTTGTTAAAAAAGAAAAAAAGGTATATATGTATAGTTTATTGTGGCCAGGTTATAGTGGGTACAATTGTTTATGTTTTCTTGAAAAGGTATATAACAAAATTTTATGAAAGTTGTACCCAAAAAGATTCCCAGACTTCCACATTGTAGCAACCCAGATCTTTGTCATGTCCTTCTACAATGCACTTTTCTAGTGTTACATGATATAAACAAAACTGGACTGAGGGTCAGGTGATATGGTCTATCTCCAATGTCATTTAGAATAACAAGATGCATGACATTGAGTATGTAAGTCCTCTGTTTCTTTATTTGTGACATAAGGCAGTAAAATTAGGCATTCTTTAAAGTCTCAGATATAGCTAACATCACTCCATGTAATAGCTGGAACACCTCTCTCAATGTGTTACCATAAACCTGATTAAATTTTGTATATACTGATAATAATTCTGCTATTACTTCTACTGCTACTAATATTGATACTTATCTATCTAAGAAACAGGCATTGATTTAGTTAGGATTATTTATTCCACATCTCTCCTTTCACTTCCATATTAGGCCCTGTAACAACTCTCATGGTCCTCAGTTTCTTTATTTGTCACATAAGGCAGTAAAATTAGGTATTCTTTAAAGTTTCTGTCTTTTTCTTCTATATAATTTGGAGGTCATGAACATTTGGTATAGTGATACTTATTAAAAAAAAGTTTTTTTTCTTTTGTGAAGAAGAATAAAGTCCTTATGATACAAATATAGACTTCAATATATCCTTGGAAGGAAATAAAATATATTATCACAGGTAAAACTATTGCCCATGATTTCTGAGAAATAATATTAACATATAAAAATTTAAGAAAACTTTTTAATAGGTATCACCATACTAAATGTTTATGACCTCCAAATTATATAGAGAGAAAGCTTTCAAAATATAGAGTGGTGGAAGAAATCAGAACCTTATAATTCTCCAATAGCTACAGAAAGAATATAAACCACAATGACCATGAGAGTTGTTAGAGGAAGTTAAGGAAGAGACTTGGAGAATAGGAATCCTAGAAGAGAAGTTGGAAAATCTTAGCAATCCAGTAGACACCCTGAAAAAATGCAGTAAACAACTCTAAAATTCAATGGAACAGTAAAAAAGAATAAATTCAAAATACAGCATAAATGAAAGCTAGGTCAAACAAAGAAAAGCTTAAATTATTTTAAAAAAGAAATGTAGAAAGCAAGACAAGTAAATGGAACTGAATTATAATAGGAAAAGCAAAGAGAAAGGTTGAAAAGAGAAGATAGAGTCAGGGACAAGATAACCTAACACAATTATTAACTAAGGAGAAGAAATATGTGAACAGGAATTGGTAGAAGGAAAGACAAGCTTATCAACCATAACTATTATTATGAATGGGACAGATTCACTCATTAAATGGAGAAAGGTGAAAGAATAAATTTAAAGTCAAAACTCAAAATTTGTTTTTCATAGGAAACATCCTTAAAACATAACTGGATCCCTCACTTTCTTCAATATACAGTTCAAATACCACTTTCTACACAAAATCTTTCCTGATTCCCCCAATTGCTGCTACCAATTGTGTGACCCTAGGTAAATCACTTAAACCTACTTGCCTCACCTTCCTCATCTGTATGAGCTGGAGAAGGAAATTGAAACAATATCAATATTAAATATGTACCTACCAAATGGACTAGATCTTATATACTTAAAAGAAAAACTAACTGAATTATATGAAGATTCAGATTATACGTTAGTAATAGTTTCAGATTTTAATGTGTCTCTTTCAGATTTAGAGAAATATAACACAAAGATAGACTGAAAAAGAAAGTTAATACACATAGGGAAACAAGAGTTAGAAACTGGTAAGTTATATGACTTGAAGACGGCTAAGATATGGTATGGTGTTCCTGGAACCAAGAAGATAAGTTAATGTTTCATGGTAGGATTCTGAGTTCAAACGGTACAAGAAGAAGGAGGAGGCTGGAGTACCAGAATGGCCAGGAAATAAACCTGAATGAGTTTTTAAAAACTATAAAAATAAGAAAATGCTAATGAGACAACTGAAAAGTTTTTACATGTAGCTAAAGTAATCCTTAGAGAAAATTTATAACTTGAATGTTTTATCAAAATAAAGAGAAAAATAAACAATCAGTGAATTGGGCATACAACTAAAAAAAGAGAGAGAAGAAATCAATAAAATAATAAATTCCAAGCCAGCAAAAAAGTAGAAACTGTAAAAATCAAAGAGGACATGAACAAAATGTTTTTTAATAACAATTGTGTTCATAAATGGAAAAAAAACAGATTTGTGGATTAAAAAAAGATTAATAAAATAGAAAAAACAGTCGATTTGATTGATTGGTGGAGAGAGAAACAAATTATTATATTCAAAAATTAGAAAGAATAATTCACAGTAAGTAAATCATAAATTAAAAAGCCCTAAAAACCATTGTACCCAGTAGTATGCTAATAATGCTGAAGATTTAAAAGAAATAAATAAAGTTACAAAAATACAAATGGTCCAGATTAACGGAACAGGAAATAGAGGTTGTAAACAACATAATCTTGGAAAGATAAATTTAGCATTCATAAAAACAAAACAAAATCCTTCTAAACAGTTTTTTTTGGGGGGGGCAGGGGGTTGAATTAAAAAAAAGGACAGATGGATTTTTCAAAGATTTCTAGCAAACACTTAAAGAACAATTAACCCCTACTTTTAAAGCAGCAAAATGTCTTAGCAAAAAGGGTTAAGTCTTGGTGGTCCGTCCTCGAATGTCTGTAAGACCATGAAAAATCAACTAAATTCTCAAAATCCCAGACATCTCCCTAAGACTATAAGCTATGAAAAAATTGTTTCCATGGTAAAAGTATTTTCCATCTAGCATTTCCATACCCCAATGAAACCAAAAGTCTAAACAGAACAAATAAAAAAGCAGCCATTAAATGACTGTGTTCAGAGGAATAAAATGCTCATTTCTGTCTATGAGAAAGACTGTTCTGATGCACAAATGTGAAGAATGGATTGGAGAAAAGCGTAAATGCAATAGGAGAGAAAATTTAAGATGACAGCATCAGCTAAAAAAGAAAACAGTAGTTGGCTATGAAAGATGCTATAGAGGTAGAATCAACTGAATTGGTAACTCATTATGTGTGAGAGATGAGAGAGAAGGAGCAGTAAAAAATAACAATGAAGTTTCCAGCCAGCATGGCTCTATGAGTGATGGTGCCTTTGAAAGACATAATCAAGTGAAAAAAGAATGAGTTGTTTTGGTGAGAAAGAGAATAGGTTACTTTTTTAAAAAATGCTGAGTTTGAAATACTATTATTTTATATTGTGCTGAAAATGTTAGCAATAGCAGTAAGACAAGAAAAAGAAATTAAGAAACATAGTACAGGAGAAGATGAAGCAAAATTATCTGTAATTGCAAATGATAGGCTAGTTTACTTAAGGACCTCTAGGAATTTTTTTTTCCTGGACTTGTGATTTTCTCAGTGTAGGTAGCTCCCATATAGTCTTTCGGAATAAACAGGGAAATGGAGAAAATAAGAGATTTGTATGCACAGATGTGTCAGATGCAGGACCTAAGCCCAGGTCTTCCTGACTGAAGCCAGGTACATCATAACATACTGCCTCTCTGAGTTAATTAATAATGTCTGTAAAATAACAGAATAAAAAATGATCTCACAGAAATCATAAATCTTTCTGTAATATTACCTTAAAAACAAAAGAGAAATATGTAGAAAGAGAAATACTTTTCAAAAAATACATTAAATTATTATGTGCAAGATACATTAAGGATTTACAAAAATTCAACCCCCAAAAACATTTTATCTAACCTTGGGAGAGGCATTTGTTGTTTGTGGTTTGATTGTACCAATATAATAAATTTTGATAGTACCTAAATTCATCAACAGATTAAGTGCTATACCAGGTAGGGAACCTGTGGTCTCAAGGCCACGTGGAGCCCTCTAGTTCCTCAAGTGCGGCCCTTTGACTGAATCCAAACTTCACAGAACAAATCCTCTTAATAAAAGGATTTGTTGTATAAAACTTGGACTTATTCAAAAGGCCATATCCAAGGACCTAGAAGGTCATATGTGGCCTCAAAGCTGCAGGTTCCTCACCCCTGTGCTATACTAATCAAATTTGTGAGGAATTACATTATTGAAATAGGAAAAACCACAAAATTCATTTGGAGAGGAGTGAAGAATGGTCATTAGTTATAAAAGAAATAATGGGAAGAGGGTCTCTAGTATTATCAGGTTCCAAAGTATATAACAAAACAATAATCATTAAAAATGGTGCTAATTTTTTTTTAAAATGGAAAAGTAGATTAATGGTACAGATTAGGTTAGTAGGACTCAGAAGTAGTTAAAGATGTTAGCTCAATATTCCATTAAACTAAGAATTCATGCTATTGGGATTATGCACTATTGAAAACAATTTCTGGTAAAATTGAAAGAATTTGGCAGAAATTGGTTAGATCAGCATTTGACAACATATACGACAATACACTCCAAAAGGAGAAGCAACCTAAATGTAAAAAGTCAGATTATTAAATTAAAAAAAAAATGAGGGGACAAGGAGCCATCTTTCAGATCTATCATTAGGGTTAGAATTATTCAACAAGAAAGAACTAGAAGTAATAATAAAACAGATCAAGTAGATGATTTATGTTATATAACATTTTAAAGCTAGTTTTCATGAACAAAACCAATGTGACTAAAATAAGAAGAAAGGAAATGGGGTAAATATATGCATCAAATCTTTCTGCTAAAATCAAGATACAAGACATATGTGTATGTGTGTACATATGTATATATACACATATACATATACACATATATACATATATATACACACACACATATAAGAACCATTAAAGATGGGATGGCTGTGGGTGGAGAATATTCCACACACTTTGAGATATGGTTCCTTGATTGGTTCAGTTTCCTTAAGTGCTAGTTAGAAAGGGAGATTCAAGAGTGAGTTGGGGAGAGAATATTGAAAAGTTATTATCATTGGAGATAAAAAAGCAAAAACAAAAGGAACCAATAAAACAAATGTTAACATATCAAAAAAATAAATGGGAGTATGTAAAATAGTTTAATGTTTGAAAGAACAGATCATTAATTCTTAACAGGTTGTCTATGTATATTTAATATATATTTACACACACATACACACACACACATTAGTATTAGGACCTAGGGCATAGAGTCACGGTATGTTAAGACAGGGATAGCTATGATGCTAGCAGGCTTTTAACAAAAGGATCTCACAAACTGTTTAACATTGTTGCTTGACAATTAATCTCAGCATTAACCTAACTTCAAGATTCCTATATGGCTATGATCTGGGACTACTTCAATTATCCTTTTCATCTCTTCTGTGAAACTTATTCTTTTATTGTCTCACTGTTATTTAGACTCTCACATCTAGCTTCATTTATGTCTGCCCATCATATCTGATGCTACATTTGCCCATCCACTACTAGCCCAACCTACTAGTACCAAACCTAAAAATACCAAACCTAAAACCTTAACCCCCTTGAGGTTTTGACATTCCCTTGGTTGTCTACATTATTCTCTCCATGGGACCATGTGGTCAACTAACTTTGGATCCTGATTAACGCGGATTCAACTATTTTATGCAAGGCTCGGCAAGTTGCTGCTGACGTCCCATCCTACCTGCCCTCTGGCAGAAAAGTCTGTGTAGATATATTGAACTTTCCATCCACTTACCAAGAAAAGCTATTGATACATGTTTCTACCACTCCAAGTCTAAGCACACGTTCAGCACTTATGGCATGAAGAGCCTTACTCTAGGAGATACAGATAATGTAAGTATAGATAATACACAACCCTCATGAAACTTATGAGAAGAATGTTATGGAAACAATGAACATAAACTCAGAAAGACTCTGAGAGTAGTGGAGGATAAAAGGTCCTGAGAGCATATGGGTCTATGAGGTCATGAAGAGTTGGACATGACTGAACAATTGAATAACAACAACAAAATGTGGTTGACAGGGTCAAATCCTGCCATTCATTTTGTACTTGAAGAAAAGAACTTTTATACTTGAAGCAAACTATTGTTGTATCTAAACATTTAAAAACCAAATGGGCCAGTTTACTGATACCTGAAGCATAAACAGAGATAACTATGATATTTATTGCAGGATAAGGGCATGAAAGAAATGTGAACAAAATGAAATTCCTGTAGGAATTTCAGAAAAAACTTCTTAGGATACCACTTAAACTGAATATTTAAGGATGAACAGGAATTCAACAAGAATTGAAAAGGGCATCCTAAGCCTTTTAAAAAGCAGCATGAATAAAGGTATGGTAGAACAGAATTGCAAATAATGTTTGAATGAATTATATTGGACTAATATGGTTAGAGTATATAGAGTACATGGAGGGGAAGATTATGAGATATAGTCAGAAATGTGAGGATCATGCTAGCTGCTGGATAACACTATGTACCAGAATGAGTGGTATAAACTCCATTTTGTAGACAAGTCATTCAAGGATTCTGAGTAGAAGTATGATGGGAGAAGATATTTTCGTATTGAACTCATCTGGCAACAGTATAAAGAATGGATCGGATGGATAAAATTTTGAAGGAAAAAAGATATGTCCAGGGGATCAAAGTATTTAGATCTAGAAGAGCTCTTAGAATCTAGGAAAAACCCATATTTTATTTTTTATTGTGTAAATATATTTTTTTTAATTAACAGAAGTCTATTTTCCCTCCTTCTCACTATATATGTATGTATGTTTTATATATGTATATATCAATATATATGTTTTATATATAGTTATATATATACATATATCTTTAAAAACAGGGAGTTTAAGAAAAACCAGGAAAATATATATGTAACAATATAATATAACATAATGTAACATAACATGACATAATATAATATAGCATAAAATAATATGCTATGATATGAAGTGATATAATATGATTGTTTATATGATATGATATAATATGATATAAGTGAGTATATATATGTGTGTATAGGGAAGCCTGCATCACCCTCATACATTTGCACAAACCCAGAGAATCAAACTCCTCCATCTCAACTGCCCTTAATTTTATTAATACCTATTAAGTGGCCCATTACCTTTGTAGATTTCCCTTTGAATGAGTCTGGCTGCAGAAACAACGCTCATAGGAAATAGGAACCATGAAATAGTTTTCCAAGAAAGGTTTCTATCCACCACTTCCTTATGCATGTCATCTCTTCTAATTAAAATTAAGTTCCTTGAATTCAGGAACTGTCTTTACTTTTGTATTTATATACCTTATTTGTGTGTCTGTATTCTCGTGGTTTTGCTCAAACCCCCTACCTTTAAATATTAAGAAAATGAGGCCCAGAGAAATCTAGTGATTTGCCCATTTGGGAAATAAGAGAAGCACATGAGTATAAAATGCTGAGGTCACAGAATCATGGGAAGAATGGTTCAGCAGTCAGGTCCTAGCCAGGGGTGGGGTACCTTTGGCCTCAAGGCCACATGAGGCCTTCTAGGTCCTTGGGTGCAGCCTTTTAACTGAGTCCAAGTTTTACAGAACAAATCCTTTTATTAAGGGGATTTGTTCTGTGAAGTTTGAATTCAGTCAAAGGACCACACTTGAGGACCTAGAGGGCCACACGTGGCCTAGAGGATGCAGGTTCCCCATTCCTGTTTAGGCTATTGTTTCATATTCTGCCCATGTGGGGCACCCATGCAGCCATATGAATCAAATTCCAGAGGCTGTCTTTAAAAATTCCTGGATACTCTCCTTCCTGTAGCAATGCTCTGTAGCCACTTCCTTCACCCCAAGAGAATAACTGATGAAGGAGGAGGAGTTGTTCCCACTTTCATTCCTCAAGTCTGGCTATAGCTGTCTGCATCTCTTAACCTTAGGGCAATCTCTTGCTCCTACTATCAAATCTCCTGACTAATTTCCATGAACTGGGATGGAGTTGAAAAAAAAAAAGATTTCCTCTTACAACGAGGCCTAAAAGGCCCACAGAGTAACATGTTATAGATCTGGAAACAGGCTTTTTACCTGCATATCTAAATAGACATAGATTTCCTTTCATGCTTACTCCAAGCAGCCCCTAAGAAATCCTAGGGAAACACACAAGAACCTTACTGGGGTCTGCTAGAGACAGTGAGCATGACATAGGCTACACCTGTACTTTATAAGATAATTAATTTGTGAAGTGCTTAGTCCAACGTCAGGCATACAAGGTTCTTAATAAATACATCTTACATCCCCTTCCCCTCCTCTCCTCCTCATGAAGGGTAAGACCAGTTCAAACCAATGACATCAGTTCAAATCAGTTCAGATTGATTCAGACAGTTTAAACTACCAATTCAGATCAGCTCAAACCAGTTCAAACAGGTTTTAACCAGCTAAAACTGGTGAAGCTGATTCAAATCAGTTTAGACAAGCTCAAACCAGTTAAAACAGGTTTAATTAAAACTGATTCAAACCAATTAAACTCTGTTCAGACCATTCCATCTTCATTAAACCCATTTTTTAACTTGTTTGAACTGGTCTAAACTGGTTTGAAGTGGTTTAAATGGTATTGAATGGGTTTTAACTGGTTTTAAGTGGTTTAAATGGTATTGAATGGGTTTTAACTGGTTTTAAGTTGTTTAATCTTGTCTGGACTAGTTTTAAATAGTTTACACCAGTTTGAATGTGTATGGACCAGTTTTAACCTTTTTGTACTAGTTTGAACCAGTTTTAAATGCTGGTCTAAATTGGCTTGAAACAGTTTGCTCTGCTTAAATATACCCTTTTCATCTCCATCCCCTTTTCACCTTTTTCTCTGAAAACTAACCAATTCACCACTACTATTCCCTCTGGAAAGAGTGTGTCAATGGATAGCTCTATTGTTACGCTTAGAATTTTTGTGCCTTGTGACATCCCAGTCCATATCTCCTTGCTCAGACATCATTACCCTAATGTCTGGTATCCTGCAATAGAATATAAGTTTCTTGAGAACAAGGACTATCTTGGTTTTGTATTCATATATCTAATTTTGAGCACAGCACTTGGCACATAGGAGACATTTAATAAATGGTTTTCATCTATATACCCACCCACTCACCCATCCATCCATCCATCCATCCATCCATCCATCCATTCATTCATTAGTCATTCAAGGATTCAAATTGAATGCTGGTTCAATTCAAAAAAATAGAGCTAATTTAATCAAACCTTCTAGGTTAAGCTCTGTAATTATCTTTAATTTTTTTTCAAGTTGTTCAAGGTTCATAAAAGCTCCACCTACTATATTCATATATTAACTGGAAAGGAATCTGGGTTATTTTCCAAAATGTCTTATACATCTGTAGCCAGGCCTCTCAGGTTTCTCCCCTCAGATTTTTGAGACCTCATTTGTACCTCTTATTTTCTCTCCTATTTTATTGATATTGCAAAATTTAAAAAGAAATATGCAAGTGAAAAAAACATGAAGATTTATACAGGGAATCTAGAAATTTTACTAATGAAAATAAATGTAAGTCTCCGATCAATGGCTGAGATACTTTTCAGGTAAAATGTTGGGGGAAAAGAAAACAAAATAAGAATAGTTATAAGTTCTTTAAATTGTGTATCTAACATCTGTCTAGATAAAGAAGAAGAAGTAAAAGTTTCTGGGTTCAAAAAAGTTAAGGAACTGCTTTCTTTCTCCACTAGGGTCCCCCTCTCATCTATGTACACGAAGCTCAGTTCAGTTGCCTGGCTCTTCTTTTTCCACATTCTTTGACTTTTAATATTTCTACCTACCCATCTACACTGGATTATCACTGAAAATGTATTTAATTTATAGGACTACTAAATAGGCATTTTATATTTCACTTCTGCTCTGCATTGTCCAAACAATTATTTCCTGGGACCAGATGTTCTGACTAACCTAGCCAAGGATAGAACTCCACTGTTAGTGGTAGTCCTCCCAAATAAAAAAACTCCCTGTGTCAAATATAATGAAGTGACCCAGAACTTTTGATCTCTTGAACAAAGTTTTCTTCAAGACTGGATGCATCCATCTCAGGATCACTATTTGGCCACCTATGCTCAGGGAAGAGAGAACAAAATGGAAAAGGCAGCTAGAGCCTTGAAATGGAGTCTCCAGTTTGCCTAAATCAACACTTGGATTTGAACTGCCATGAGTTCACAATTCATTATTTCTACTTAGTTGGGGAGAAAAGAGAACTGCCTCTCCCTTCTCCTTCTTCCTCCCCCTCCCCTCTCATCCCCTCCCAGGAATCCCAGGGCAAGTGAAATATAAATTACATGTTCCAGAGGTAGAAATGGAAAGATTGATCAGGAAGCTGTTGCTCCTTTTTTAAATAGTTGTAGCCCCCATCCTACAACCATTATAAGGCTAAAGGATGGAGATAGACAGGGCAGCTCTGTGATTATTCCACAGGATGCTATCCCTGTTATATTAATAACCAATATCTCTTTATGCATATGTAAATGCACATAAACATATGTATATATGTATAAAATTGATATGGTATTCATTCGGCACATATTTATTAAACATCTGCTGTATGCTTTATAAGCCAAAATATTTCAATACTACTATAGATTTCTGATGCATTCAATGATGATGCTCTCTCCAGATCACAAATCACACATGCCTTTTCATTCTGGGTGACTCTTGCCCATATCCTGCAAATATTCCATATGGGGTCTGCCCAGCATTCTAAGGGGCCTTCCTTTAGATCTTTATGATATTTCATGAGGACTAGTAGAGAGCATTCTCACCATATAACTAACTCACTTCCTTTATTAGTTATATGTCTCTTTGATGTGATCTTTAATGCTGTTTCAGATGAACAATTTTTCATCAAAAATACATTATAGCATATTTGACCTCACCATATGCTCTTCATTGTCCTTTGGGTGACCCACAACTTTAATTCTTCGGGAAATACACTATTTTATCATTTGTGGTCACATAGCATCACTGAAAGAATACTGGTGTTAAAAAGGAGGGCCTTTGTTGAAGGGAGAAGCTATTGGCTGATGATTTGCAAGAAGGCCCAAAATGTTGCAAAACCTTCTAAATGAGATCTACCATCAATTAAGCCTCAATATCCCCACAGGAAAAAAAAAACATGTAGATTAAGAATGCTTATTGAATAGGCTATGATATCCATTTGAATGTACACCTTATAGACTTTGTCCGTGAGTATGAATAAATATGTACCTATGTATGTATCTGTATCTTTGTTTATATGTGTGTATAACATATATGGGAGGGGGGTAGATCATTTCATCCAGAAGTTAAACTAATGTAAATTAATTGCTACAACAAGACTAAAAGAGCATAGAAACCATCTAATTCTGCAAGCATTTGACTTACTTGACAAATAAAGAGAGATTGCTGCCAAAGGCAAAATAATAGGTTAGAATACAAACTCATTTGTAAATGTTTGTGAGGAAGGGTAATGGTCAATATATAAAATGATTGAGGAGGAAAATGACATATGTTGGAGGGGATATGGAAAAATTAAGATGCTAATTCATTGTTTATTGAATTGTAAACTGATCCAACCATTTTGGAGAGCAATCTGAAATTATGCCCAAAGAATTGTTAAACTGTCTATTCTCTTTGACCCAGCAATACCACTACTAGGTCTATTTCCAAAGATGATTAGGGAAAAAGGAAAAAAACCCCTATATATTCTAAAATATTTATAGCAGCACTCTTTGTAGTGGCAAAGAACTGGAAATTGCAGGAATGCACATCAATTGGGGAGTAGCTGAAAAAGTTGTGGTATATGATTGTGATGGAATATTATAAGTGCTGAAATGATGAGCTCAATAATCTTAGAAAAACATGGATAGACTTGCATAAAATAATATAGTGAAATTAGCAGAACCAAGAAAACATTGCATATAGTAACAGCAATATTTTTTTAAGAATAACTTTGAGTGACTAAGTCATTTTGATGGTTATAAATTCCTAGATTAACTACAAAAGACATTTGAAAGAAGAAGTTATCTATATCCAGAGAGAGAACTGATAAATAGAAGTATGTATAGAATGATTTTACAGATAGTAGATAGATAGATACATAGAGAGATAGATAGATAGATAGATAGATAGATAGATAGATAGATAGATAGA
>NW_020954591.1:31523470-31607418 GCF_900497805.2 Vombatus ursinus | reverse complement strand
AGATAGATAGATAGATAGATAGATAGATAGATAGATAGATAGATAGATAGATAGATAGATATACATATTTGTGTCAAATGGTAGCCATCTCTAGAGTGGGAAGAAGGAAAAGAAATTTACATAACTTTATTACATATTTTAAAGGAATAGCAAGTTGTACATAATAGATTTGCAGTTTCATGCACAATCATTTTTACTATACTATGTTGTGGAAATGCTGTTTTATTACATAAATTAAAAGTAAAATAAATTAAACTAATAAATTAGTAAAATACAAAATAAAAAAGCAAGGAAAAAGAGGAAGAAAAGAAAGAGGAGGAATAGAAAGTGGAAGAAATAATGTATTACATAGATATATCTTATCTAGCTGTAATATACTGTACATAATATGCAATACATAAATCTCATAAGTTATTACTATATTGTTATGGTTTTTTAAAAAGGAGAAAGAACCATTGGTGGGGGATCTGACGAAATCTTGTCCATATATTCAACTAAGCAAAGTCTTCTTAAGGACATTCAAGAATGAAAATGTCAAAAGAACTAAAAACAGGAAAAAAATCTTTAAAAAATTACAAATATATTACCACAAACTATTTTCCCCATGGAGAATAAGGACTCACCACATTTGCACTGCAGCATCAAAGTCCCTCAAGTTGTTATAGAAGAAATCAAAATGGCACTAAAGCAAAAAAAAACTGTCAAATTGGATCAAGTATGTAGAAAGGAGATTCATGATGAAGGTAATACAGTTGTGATAACACTGGGGGACCAATGTATAACAAATCTAAAAGAGGAGAAAGTACTAAATACATGTAGGAAAAAAATCCCACATTTTGCTTATTCCAAAACAGGTAACTAAAAACCCTCAACAATGAAGAACCCATATGACTACTCTCCCATCTATACAAACTATTTAAGAGGGTCGTCTATTAAGCTATTACACAAATGGAGGGAATCATTCCTGTAGGGCCTAGTAGGGAATAAGCAGACTTTTGCAAGGATATTCAACAATAATCTGTATCATTACCATCTTACTATTGACTAAAAGAGATAGAGAATATAAAAGTCCATGTGAAAACTTTTAGTTAATTTTCAACAAAACAAACAAATAAACAAACAGAAAAAGCATTCAAACAAAAAGTCACTATATAGGCTCTTTTACAACCAGGTACTTCATAATCATATATCAAGATTCCCTGGAACTTGAACCAACAAAAATAAAGCTATTCAATGATCTAATAATAAACATCATTAGGCATAAAACAGTGACATATATGGTTGCCAAAATTATTTGCTTTGTGTTGGAGGAATTCCAGTACTGGGTCCAGGTAAAGGGCGGATTCACTGTCGATGGTAAGGCCCTCCAGATGTTCCTGTTTGTGGACGAAGCCATGTTGATTTTATCCCATCCTGAAGTCACTGCAGAGCCACCTGGAAGAGATACATAATTATTTGAAGTACTTTTATTTGTTCATCCATGCAGGAAAGAACAAATGGATTAAGAATGTCTATTTCTTACAAGAGGAAGGGGATAAGAGAAGCGGGGGAGATAGAAGGGAGGGCAGATTAGGGGAAAGTGTATTCAGAATGCATATTGTCTTGGGGTTGGTGGAGGGACGAGATGGGCAGAAAATTTGGAACTCAAAATCTTGTGGATGTAAATGTTGAAAACTAAAAATAAATAAATTAATGAAAAAAAAAAAAGAATGTCTATTTCCCAGATTTTGGCATGCATCTGAGAGTATACCCTTTAGAGTTTCTCAATGTAGGTAGACAAATAGATATAGATACATACATACACATCTGTGTGTATATATATATATATGTATGTATGTGTGTGTATGTATATACATACATACACATATACTCATGTGTGTATGTATGTTTATGCATGTATGTGTATATGTTGGATAATACAGGTGAGCAATGAGCTGACGAAGATGAGAATGGGTTAGGTTGCTTTTGAAAAATTTCAAAGCATTTTTACTGACCCCAAGATTCCCATAATAAAAAAGGTCCCTCTTTTTTAATACAAACATTTTACCAGTGTTGGCTTATATAATTGAGCCCTAGAATATGACTGTCTGGAAGTAGGGATAAGCATCATATCCAGGGCAAAAGAGGCACATGGTAAAAGTGAGCAGCTTGCAATAGGTAAGTAACAAGGAAATTCAAAGAACTACATTAGGGACAGTTAGATGGTACAGTGGATAGAGTACCAGCCCTAGAGTCAGGAGGACTTGAGTTCAAATCCGGCCTCAGACACTTACTGGTTATATGACCCTAAGCAAGTCACTTAACTCTGATCTCAAAAAAAAAAAAGAGTAAAGGATATGATCTAAAATTTGCATGATAGAAATTAAGATGGGCCTGTCATATACAGAGAATAAATTATAGTTGGCTAGCCAGAGTGCTCTATTGGTACCATTGTGATATCAGAAAAATTAAACATTTTAGGTCTGCATCTATAAAGAAATTTTTGGAGTATATTATGAGACTGGACAGAAATTACAGCTAGACAATGAATTAATTGAGGCCTAAATTAAGAAGGAGGAAGTGAAAGGACTGTATTACCATGTTTTTCAGAACTTTTAATGACCCCAAGTTTTTCCCAAAAATTAATATGCATATATTGCATATAAAGATATATTCATATCTGTGTATATAGTTATTACATGTTTATAAAATATTCATATGAATATACATCAATAAATGTGATATAGATTTAACTTATATACATAGACAAATGCATCTGTTGGAAGAATCTCTAAGGAATTTCTGAAATTAAAAACTGTTTTAAGCACTCCACAAAATGATAATGTCTGTCCTTAGTCCCCAGAACTACTAAATTGGCCCCAAACATATAGTAGCTAAATCAAAGACCCCAGATGCTTAAAGTTGGATTACATTGAATGCCAAGGTGCTGTCTTGTCCCACCAGAAAGGAAGGACTATGGGCATGGAACATTGCAAATACTGTAAATCTCATTTGATATGTTTAGTTTTGCATAACAGTTTATTCTCTCTTTTTAGTTCTTTGTTTTTAATTCTTGGTTTCAAGAAATGGGGGGGATGGAGAGAGAAAAATATATTTGACAAAGGAAGCAATGTCAAACAATGATTTTTAAAAGATTATCAAGGTAATGAGAAAACATGCAAAATTGCTCCTGGGTTCCTTTCAAGTTCATAGACTGTACCTCTTTTTTTTTTTTTTTGAGCGTCAAAAAACACTAAGGCATGTCAAACTTGGTTTACTCCAAGGAGAAAGAATCCAACCCAAAGAAACCAGTAGGACACTGAAAATGACTGATAGGAAAGTTTATGAAAGTTTAAATTGAGTCTAAGAGTTGAAAGTAATAAATATTAAAACTTTCATTTATTATGGCAATATTTACACTTCTGTTGCCAAATAACTATTACCTGAAACTGAACCCTACTTATTTTATTATGGTCATTAAGGCCTGTCAGTAAGAGGTAAGTACTTTACTTGCTCAGGAATAAATGAATTGCACAAAGTTCTGATTTACTAGCAATGGCCCACATTCTGTCTCAAGAAAGTCTTATTTCAGCTAATAAATTGTTTTTTTTTCCTTTATAACAATAGGCGGAAGTCTTATGAATTTGCTAATGGTTATTTCTTTTTTTTTTAACATTAGTCCACTTTGTTTAGCATATCTGAATGTGCTCATCTCCTACCCAAATTATCTCCTGATTCCTACCTAGTTAGAAATATTTCCCTTTTATGATTGCTTTATAAATATTTTGTATCAAATCACTTACAAATTCTTTGAGGGCAGGGAAGGACTCTTCTGTTTTAGTCTTTGTATCCCTATTGTCCATCACACTGCCTTGCCTGTGATGTTATTAGGTAAGTGCTGAATTGAACTGAATCTTTATATTTATATTTGTAGGCATAACACAACCTTTATGAATCACTCCCTTCATTCAATAACAACAAGCAAACATTAAGCACCTATTATTGCCAGATACTTTGCTTGGTACTAGGGATACAAAGATTAAAAAGGGGGAAGAGGGGAGAGAAAAAAGAAGTTTCTCAATAGTTTCTATTCCATTTCTTAGGAGAAATAAATGCACATAGAAAATTCCACATAATACATACAAACATACAATTTGTATGTATATACATATGTATATGTATATATCTCTATATTTATGAATGTATTTACTAGTACATCAATACAAAGTATCTCCAAGGAAGAGGAAAGCAGGATGGGGGAAATGGGGCAGAGTCAGAATAGACTTCCTATTTGAGGTAAAATTTGACCTGGGCTTTGAAAGGAGCCAGAGGTTTAAGAGGCAGTACATTCCAGTCATGAGAGATGTCCAACAGAAAGAAAAAGAGGAAGAAGATAAATTGTTTGGTATGGGAATGGCAAATTGGCCAGTCTATCTGGAATGTAGTGTATATGAAGGGGAGTAATGTGCAACAATCTTGGAAAGGCAGGAGCAGTTTATATTTCATCCTACAGGTAAGAGAGAGACACTGGGAATTCTTGGTTGAAGTAGTCAGACCTGTGCTTTAGGAACACCAATTTGGCAATTTGTGGAGATGGCTCAGAATGTATTCATGGTAATAAGATGCTGTGGCAAGTCGGTGGCTTGTGAGTGAAAAGATGAATGTTAGCTATAATGTGGAAGCTCTGAACTTATACAGTGAAGGTAGTCTAACCACACAATTTGGTAATTGCATCTTTGTTTTATTTGTTGAGTATTATTATTTGAGTTAATTTTGACTTCCAAGAGAGGGTATAAACCCTTTGTTGTTTGATTCTGAATCATATGATTTTAAATGCTACAAGATCATTCTGCATGTAGGGAGGTAGTAAGGTTTTGTACTGCAAAGAATTCAGTACAAAAGTTAGGGTTTATTTTTCCCAGTATCACATATGCATCTTAAGCGAAGGAATGTAAGCCAGCAAGAGGGAGAGAAATGATGTTGCTTTTACGTTCAACTTGCTTTTGCTTGCAATCACTTGCATGGCAAATTAGGGAAGATCTCAGGAGCAAAGTAGTATTTAGAGCTTCACACAATACCTATGGGTTTGTTTATTTTTTTTTCAGTTTTAACAGAGGTCCTCTGAAATAGTATTGTGTCAAATGATACCCCAAAGTGGCTAAACAGAATTTACTAGGAATTTCCAACCCTTTGTCAGATAGTTATTTGAAACAATGGAGTTTGATTCAACATCAGACAGAATCAGGACATAAAATTAATTTAGTCTGGGGAAATTTGGCCTAGCTTTTTTTTTTCAACCACCCTAAGGTAGATGTGAAGGCTCATATTCCCACTTATGCCTTAAAGAACTTCCATCTTACTCTTTTCAGGGGAGGCTTACTATTTAATATACTTTACCTATTTAGAGCTGAGATGGCAAAAACATAGTCCTTATAAGAGGAAGCCTAGAAGCTGGCAGCAGAAAGCAGTTTAGTGACCAAAAACAAGTATAAATTTCCACCAGACATAAGAAAATGTCAATAGAGACAGAGATAACACAACTAGCAGAGACAATATACCTAACGGAAAACAGAGTAATGACACCCAGTAGACAGCTTCAAAGATCAGTGACCATGTTACAAGAGAACATTGGTAGTCCGATAGCATTACATGCATTATTTGCTCTGACATACATGTGTCATCTTCTGAGTGTAATATGTCTTTGTAGCCTTGCCACATTGGTCACTTCTGTGTGCCTCTTTGTATATGTCCCCTGGACACAGGTATTACCTATATATGTACCTTCCATTAGTGTTCCTTGGTTATGTGTGCCTCTGTCGATGCTAAACTGTTACTATAATCCAAGTGTACATTGTGGTATCATTTCCTATCATTTTATTTGTTATTTTGTTTTATTCATTAATTCATAACTGTTTTTTTATTCTAAATTCATAATGTCACTTCTCTACCTGAAAAATAAAAGAAAAAATAGTTGGTGCTTGTGAGTTATACTGGCTTCAAGAAAAATTGAGGTTTAAAAAACTGACCTTACAGAGTCACAGAATGTTTGAGCTATAAAGAACTTTAAGGATCCCCTAGTCCAGCTCCTCATTTTATAAATGAAGAAATTGAAACCCAAAGAAGAGAAATGATTTGCTTAAAATTATTTGTTCAGATTGAAACCCCAGTTCCCGGAGTTTTGAGCCATTGCTCCTTCCACTACTCTATGTATGACTTTATCATCTAATTTCAAATAACAGCTTCAGAATGCCACCTTACTAATCATCCATACATTATTAGGTGGGTTCCTCATTCAATAATATAGGAGTGCTCACAATGACAGTGTTCTGTCTTAGAACATTAAAGTAGTTTTATGGGGAAGAAAAGATCTATTAGCCTCTGGCAATACCAATTGGAGAAGGATGGAATGAGTGACACAATGGCACAGAACTACAGTATGGAGAAAAAGCAAAAAGCTCTTAGCAACTAAGAAAAAAGAGGTCAGTTTTGGAGAGCTCATTACTCCCTGTGATTTTCCTCTTCCCCACTTCTTCTCCAGCCATTTCCCTTTTCAGATTGGCATAGGAGAATAGTCCTACAAACAATGGTCTCCCACATGTCCAACCATATTACATGGGACCTTAGTCCAAGGTTTTGAAGCAGCATGCTTGAAATATTACCCATTCAACTTTTTATGACATATTAGGAGAAGAGATTTTCCAGGTAAAATTCTGTGTTGAGACCTTGTGCCACGGGTATCTATGATGATCAATACAATGCCTCTATTTATCACATTGCTTCCCTTCCAAAATCCCACAGTGGTAAAATGGAAGCAACTTAGGCAGAAATTGCTAAGCTTTGCTTCTTTCTCTACTAATTAATTAAGGCAAAAGACATGAAAAACCACAAATACTTCTTACCTTTACAAAAATATTTTCCATGGAAGACTAAAGGCTCAACTGAATGACAGGGAAAAAATTCCTACCCACTCCATTGGCAACATTTAACAAAGAGGCAAGAAACTGAGGTTGAAAAAATGGCCTAGGCAGCTTTTGCAATTACTAGATGCAAAATATTCCAAGGCTTCTGTGAACCTCATTTAGCCCATAAGGTAAACCTTGGATCCAATTCTACAATTTTCATCCAGCCAAAAGGGCGATTTACTTCAGCTCATATACCATGAAACACCCTGCTATTTGGTTAACACAGCAGGGACCAATTAAATAAATCATGCCTATTAAAGGAATAAGAATTCTAGGGTTTTTTTTTTCTCCCCCAAGACAGGAAGAAACTGAGTCAGCCTTTAGGAAATGAAACTTGCATAAAGGGATAAGCTCATTATAAAGAGATATATCTAAGACATCAAAAGAGAAGATCTCATTTGAATGAAAGGACAGATCTGCTCATTCAAGGCCCTATTAGAAGAGTGTGGTTTCATAAATTGAGGAAGATGGAAAGTCTAAAAGGACCTAGAAGAAAGTGATCAAAATTCTGAGCATTTGTAAAATAAGCCTGCTGGGGAAAGTTGGAAGAAATTGGGATCATTTATCCTGGAGAAGCACATATGTAGGAGGGGAGAAGGCAGGAAAGAGGAATTTGTTGGCCCAGATCCTGCCTCTTTATAGGTATACTTTTCTTCCTACATAGTTCACCATCCAATATTATTCATTTATGTAAGGAAAAATTGCTAACAGAGACTATAAGCAAAACTGGTACATGGCTATCATATTTGGGAGCCAGAAATAATTTATCTGAGCCAGTTACCTTTTTTACTTCTGTAGCATTTTATGTAAGAGACTTTCCAGATCCCTACCCCAACCTCCACCCTACCTTTACCTCAAAACAGTGAATATACCAAATAAAGTAATAAATAATTATAATAAAGTAATAAACAATAAAGTAAATGGATAAATATAAAGTAAAAGACATAATAAAGAAAATAAGTAATGAAGCAAATGACAGAAGTAACAGAAAGGAAGAAAGGAAAAAGTCTTTCTAAGGGAATTATCACAGATAAACCAGCAAAGTTATTGAAGAGGCAAATAATCCAAAATGTTTTTAATATAATGGAGTTCTATGGGGTAAATGAGCTGAGAAATAAATCTTCCTATCAAAATATAGTTCTACAAGAACTACAAGAACCAAAGAAAGGTTAATGTAATGGCCACATGAATCTCCCAAATATTTGAAAAGCCTAATAACATATGTAGAAAGAGATAAGGAGAAAAATTAGAGATGTTAATGAGAATTAAATGGAAAATCATTTAAAAACAATGAATACCCTGAGAAAGAAAATAGAGGAGACAAAACTTAAAACTTAAAAACTTAAATGTTCTCTCTTTTGAATTTATTCAAACTTTAAAAAAAAGTTTGAATAAATTCAAAAGAGAGAACATTCTCATTTATTGAAAGTAAGAATAAAAAGTGTCCTTTAAATAATACTGTTATGTCCTAGGTAGTCAATTATCTTGCCTACCCTTTGCCCTGTTTCTTTTATTACTTTAGCCTACCAGAAGGCACTCATGGACACTATACTGCTCATGTTCAACAACAGCAACAACAACAAAATTTCACTGGGCAGTCCCACATTCACTGATGAAAGTACACTACCTAACATCAAGAAGCATTTAGGAGAAATACCAAACTCTCTATGACTCTCAAAGAGCTGCTACCCTCCTATTCCCTAGGATGATAGAGCTCACCTCATTAGTATAGTGATGTAGTCAGGGTGGGGGTAGATATATGTAAAGAAACTCTTGATTCATCAAGTAATTTAAAAAGTAAGTGAAAGACTTTCTATGGAAGTATAAACTGTTGGCATAGAACTTCACAATTGAGAATTATTTATAGCTTTGACTAAGATGACCTTCATACTGTCCCACCTAATGAGATAGGAACTATCTAGGTTTCTGAATCTCATGGAACATATTCCCTTAATGGAGAATGTTGAAGGGCTTACCAAACAGTCCAGTACGATTTTGGCATGCTCTTGGGGGCCAAAGCTACCAGTAACCAGATATGTTAGCTCAGAAAGGGGCAGGAGACCGTAATGAAATACATCAGCTCCTTTAGGAATCTCAGGCAACATATGTCTTGTAATTACTGACTTAGACAATCAATCCTTGGAAAGATTTTTCAGTCTTATTTAAATTGAATTTCCTCTGGTGGAGATAGTAACAGGTCTCCCCTCATTTTTTTCAAAATGTGTTCAAATAGTCACTGCTAAGGTTACTGCCATTCTATAAACATTCTCTCTTTCCACCCTCTGGTAGCATAATTGACATGAGGAAATTCATGTTGTTCGAACTCACCACATTCAACCTATCCCTACTATACCTCCTCAAACATAGCCTAAACAAGAGGAGTAAACCTACAGTTACAGTAGACGTTGTCTGGTTGTCCCTCCAAGAAATGGGCTCATCCAAAAAAAGATAATATACAAATTTATGGGAAAGGGGTCCATAATAGGGTCACATCTCCCTCAGTTGCCTACCAGCCATCATAATGGTTGAAATAATCCCTACCAAAGTAATTCATTTATTCACTTGTGTTCAATTTGCTACTGATTTCAAAACATTCTTATTTCTCAAAGAAATTTTCAGGCTCCATCATCTTCCATGGCACACTACTTCTGACTGGGTCACCAATCTAGCTTTGACTTCTGGACAGTGCTATTCACTGATCTCTAGGTTTAAAAAGTCATCTTCATTTGGAATATCACCAGTTATAACTAGGAATTACGACAACTAGGACAAATTCTATTGAATAGATGTGTTACCGGGAAGGAGATTACAGCATGAGCTGTTTTGTATGTGATTTAGGCAGACTGGTAGCAAGGGTCATAAGAAATAAAGAGAGAAACTGAGAGGCTGGACTAATTCAAGGGAGTAGATTGGAGTAGGGAAGAAACTGCAAGCTAGGTACTGAGATCACTCAGGAGAAAGCAGAAAAACTGAAGGTCCACAGAAAATAGCAACAAGGCACTCTAGAGGAGAAATTTTTAAGGAGGAGAGGTGATTTCTAAATGTTAGTGGCAAAGGGAGGGTCTGAAAATATCAGTGGGAGACACAACGTGTGGCAAGCTCTCCTCTTGCATTTGTGTGGCAAGGGGCAAGAGGAAAAGAGCAGTCACCCTTCAGAGTGCAGAGATATGTTTTTTTCAGAGAAAGTCTTTGCATTAATGCATAATGATTTTGGGGTTCCACCTGGCTTGTGGGGCATGTCACTCAGTGACAGATCAGTGGGGGGTGCAGTAGGGAGGATCAGTAGCAAAGACCTAATTGCCACCACTCACAACAATAATAAATTCAACTTTTTCCTTCCTTAGTCCTTATCTTCTGACACTTTTTCTTTGCATTGTACCCTGTGGAGACTTCCTAGATGGTTATCCTACTCCCTTCATCTAGGCCTCTTCCTCTCACGTTCTAGGCCCTTCCTTTGAATGAGCACGGAAAGATGGAAGGAATGTCTTTGCCACTAATTCTCCTTACTGTTCTCCCACTCATTTGTCACTGTTTGGCATGGGTCCCTAGGCCAGTTAGCACCTCAGAATCATTATGCATCAGTGCAAAGGCTTTCTTTCTGTGCATGCTTTCCTGGAAGAAGGGCATGATGGTCATAAGAACCTGAGGAGTAGAAGCTAGCAAAGGAATTTGATGGTTGGATGGGGCTGTGCTGCCAAGTGTAGAAATTGTGCCTCCTACTCTCTGGATATCAGTGTCTGGGGCACGACTAGACTCTGGGTCAGTTCTGGTCTTGCATACCATTATTAATTCTCCTAACAAGATAGCAAGTACTAACTGGATTCTCAAGTGCCACCTTGTATATAAAAACTCCCAAATACCCTTAGCTCACAGAGTCTTCCCCTTAATCACCTCATATCTATTTGATATATTTCTATATATGTACCTATAACAAGAGTTTTGCCTGTGGATCCATGACCATGTACGTACCCCCAATCCACTTAATGAAATTATAGTATATATTGGGCAGATAAGAGACAATGAAGTATTAAGGTTTTGACCCTTTTAGACTTTGAGTCTGAAAGCAAATCTAGTGGTAGGAAATGAATAAATTCAGTTTGTAAAAGGCATAAAACCTTGAGTAAATCAGACTCACAAACTATAAAAAGTATGAAACGGAAGTGACCGATTCATAACTTGTAAAGGGCTCACCACTTTCAGATGCTGATGGGTTAATGCAAAGGAAGAGGAAAGAGGTATTTCTACTTCTTCACTCCTCTATGAGACATAATGAAATTCCTCAACTAACTTTATGGGATTGAAAGTCAGCTAGCCATTGCTTGGCTAAAGGATCAACTGTGTCCCTGATGTCCTTACAAACATAGGCAAACCCTAGAGAAGAGATGAGTCTTTGGCAGTCGAGAAGAGAGCCAGATTTATAAAAAGAGCCCAGCTCTTGAGAGAATTATCACTCTTTGCTTTTTCTTTTGCATCTGTTCCAGAATTCAGCTGTGGAGGTTGGATTATCTCTATGATCCCGCACCCTGATCAATGACTTCCTGCAGCAGAACAACTTGACCAGTATAAGGTGATTTATCATACAGAAGGCAGGTCCAGGAAACCTAGTGGATCAAATTGCCTGGAAGCATCATTGCACTCACCTGAAGTAACGAAAAGAAACTATGAGAAGAGAAAAGACATTGGGGCTCTATAGTGTTGGAAATGTGATTTTCCTTGGTCACTGTGTCCTCTATTTGTGTTTTTCTCCACAATGTGTGTACTCACTCTTTCCTACAATACTGAATATTTTAGAATAGTTAGCTCCGTATTTATTGGAAGAACATGTTGTAGCTCTGATCACTCCTAGCTCAACTTACTTTTGGATTGCTCTACTTTCCCACCTACTTCTTAATGCATCTCAAAATGACTCTACCCTGAGCTCTGCTTTCTTGATTAGTGAGTCCTTGACTGTCAATCACCATTTCTTTAGAGGCTCCAACCATGCCGTTCCCTTCACACCCAGCTCAACTCATTTACCAGACTTCTTCAACATTCAACCACCTGCCCTGCCCCCAAGCAGGTACCCTCCCCCTCCCCAGTTTTCCAGCTTTCCTTTACATTTTGTCTTGTTTGCATTAGAATGAAAATTCTTTGAGAGTAGGGATCATCTTGTATTTGTTTGTTTGTTTGTTTGGTTGGTTGGTTTTGTGTGTGTGTGTGTGTGTGTGTGTGTGTTTACTCCCAAAGCTTAGCAAAGTTCCTGGCAAACAGGAAATGTTTGATAAATATGCCATCTTTCTCTCTGTCTCTGTCTCACTCTGTGTGTGTGTCCATCTGCCTGTCTCTAACTCTATCACTTTCTTTCTCTCTGTCTCTCTGTCTCTCTCTGTTTCTGTCTCTGTCTATCTGTCTCTCTCTCTCTCTGTCTCTCTCTCTCTGTCTCTCTGTTCTTACTATACCATTTCAATAAATGTCTTTGCTTTGACCTAATTGTGTCCTCTTACTGACTATTATAGGTAAATGCATTGGTGGAGTTTGGGAAGTACAGTTTTAGAAGAATGGATCCACAGAGTATGTTGAATCTGGAGTAATTATCCTTCAGGGACCCAAACCGTGAATGCGATTTAGGAGAGAGTATATCAAGGGTTACCACAGACACGTTGTCTCACTCAGCAAAACTACAAGTTTTGTTGTATTCTACTAATCTTTGTGTGAGATGGGGTGCCATCCATTCATGCTCTCCACGACAAGGAACTATTTTCATTTTTGTCTTTGTGTGTCCAGAACCTAACAAAATACCTGGCACATGGTAGACTCTTAATAAATGTTTGTTGATTGCTTGATTACTGCTATACAGCTTATCATTATGATGATTGACTAGGTAACTCTTCTGTCCATATTCATAGAGGGATTCTGTTATATTAACTCCATTCTCTCAACAGTTGGGCAACCCTCTCCTCTCTCTTTCCCTCCCTTTCCTTCCCTGTTCCTCATCATGTCATGGCCTTACCTAAGGGTACTCTGCCCAAAGGAAGGTGAATTTTGATGGCTGAGGCCTACCTTGATATCTCCGGATTCACTAGCTAGATCTCTTTCTTTTTTTGTTGTTTGTTTTTGTTTTTGTTAAGGCAATTGGAGTTAAGTGACTTGCCCAGGGTCACACAGCTAGTGAATATCATGTGTCTGAGGCCGGATTTGAACTCAGGTCTTCCTGACTCCAGGGCCGGTGCTCTATCCACTGAGCCACATAGCTGCCCCCTCTAGATCTCTTTCTTAAAGATCATGCCTGAAACCCAATTCACGCTAGCTCTCATTTGGCCAAAAATAAGTCCCTGCTCAAGCACTACTTAATGGTTACTTTTTGGGCCCTGATGGCTCAGAGTGAATATAAATAGCAATTGTTTCTCTTTTGGCCAGAAACAACTCTGAAGGTCTCCCCCTCCCAGTGTGATTTGATATTTTAAAATTATTATTAAAGGGGCCATCCCTTGGCTCACGTCTTAAATAGCCCTGATCACTGAATGGACTTTGCTCCAGTCAAAGTGAAAACTCGGAAAGACCTTAGCTTAAAAGGCCCAGGTCTCCCACTGCATCCTGGGCCATCTCCAGTTGTCCTGATTTATATCTGGCTATATCCAGATCTATATCCAGATGGCTCTAGAGGAGAAAGTGAGGCTGGTGACTTTGCACATCCCTCCCTCCCTGTAATACAATTAACTTGCAAGTCATGGCATCACCTTCCTGATGTCATGGTCCTTTTGGAGAACATAGGACAAACCATACAACCACAATCCTCTCAAAAGACCAAAACACACATTTATACACAACCTAAAGTTTCTACCTCTGGATTTTCCTACCATTCACATTTACAAATTTTAGTTTCAGGAATTCATAACTATCTAGGCAAGTGGAAGATTGTCTGGATAACTTGTAGTACATGCTATAAGGAAACAAATTATGCATTCAAGAAAGCCCAACTTTGCATCTCCAGAGAACCTTTACATATAGAAGATAAGGTTTGATTAACTTCCTGAATTCTTCCACATATCGACAGACCTGAAAACCTGGCAATAATAGAATGGAAAGCTGAGCAAAGGGCTCCTTGCAAATTATACAAGTAATGAGTCTCTCAACTTACCAATCAGTATTGTCCTCCATTTTCTACTGCCAACCTACTTCACATCAACCCTTGTTGCAACTGGCCCATGTCGAATCTGAATTAAGTCCTCCAAATTCTCACTAGGATGAACAAAAAGATCCATCTCTATACATATATGCATATATGTATATGTGCATATGTGTATATGTGTGGATATATATATGTGTGTCTCTATGCATAAATATACATTTACATTTGGGTATACACATATATTCCAAGAAACTCTAGCTCAGTGAAGATGATAGGATTACTTCCAATAACTGCTATACTTTAGAAAGATGGTTGTTGTTGTTCAGTCATTTTTCAGTCATATCTGACTTTGTGGCCCTTTTGGAGGTTTTCTCAGCAAAGATATTGGAGTAGTTTGACATTTCCTTCTCCAGCTCACTTTACAGATTAGGAAACTGAGGTAAACAGGCTTAAGCGACTTGCTCAAGATCACACTAAGTGTCTGAGGTCAAATTTGAACTCAGATCTTCCTGACTCCAGGTCCAGCACTCTATCCTATGTGCTACTTAGCTGTCCTGACTGGGTTGGTGTATGAACATAGGAGACAACACAGGAACCAGCGCTCAGTTCTCCCTCCTTCGCTGAAGTTGGTAGATATTATCTAATAAAACTAACCTGACTCAAAATCCCAGAGAGGTATTCTAGGAAGGGGTGCTACTGCTCAAAAATTACATGGTCCTCAGTTGAGAGAGGGGGAAGTAGCCAGCACCGCTGCCATTTAAAAATGTTGTATTCTACTAATCTTTGTGTGAGATGGGGTGCCATCCACTCATGCTCTCCACATCCCCACCCCCTATGAGATTCTCCTGACATTACTCCTTGAAAATCTCTACACACTTTTAGACCTTTCTCTCTAACTCAGATCATATTCTCCTAGTAAAGCTTTTGAATCTTCTGTGATCTTTTGGCTCGAACCTCAGAACAGCTTACTGATTACTTGCTGGGATCTGAGCTTGGACCAGATCCCATTTTCCCCAGGCTTGTTTACTCTACAAGGCCTGTAAATCCCCCACTAATCCCTGACAGACCTTTTTTACCTACAATACTCCACTTTCCCTCCAGAAGAAACTGGACAATCATTAAAAAACAGAATAAGGCCATTTCTGGTACAAATCTTCTTAAACTAAATTTATGTATGGTTCCTGCCAATGTTATATATAGTCCTGCTGAGAAGAGCTGTTTTTATGGTCTTATAGAGAAATACGTCAGACAGGCATCAAACAGCTAGTGAATCTGCCCCTTGGGGAAGGTGGACCAGTCAGGATACCTTTTTATTTAAGGTTAAGAAGACAGAAGATGACTGCAACTGGAAACAAATTTAAAGGTGGAAAGACTATTGGGAAAGAGAGTGTTTTTTTTTCTGAAAAGGAAAAAAAATCACATCAGAAATGGAAAAGCACACACACACACACACACACACACACACACACACACACAAAGATGACAATAGGGAGAGTAATGCTAAGACCTAGCTGGAAAATTGAAAAGGATGACATGAAGAAATAGCAAAGGAGTTCTAAGCTTAAATATAGAGAGTTGTGAATTCGAAGTTATAGACATTAAGATTTTTCAGAGAGACAGGAAATAGAAGCACTAGGACAATGATGAGATGCCCTGTAGGTAACACAACACTGGTTAAAAGCAATGTTTAGGGTAAACAAGTCCCCCACCCCTGTCCACATTTAAGAGGAGTCTATGGAGAGAAGATACACTAACACCATTTCTGAACCCCCAGATGACAGATTTTAGGACCAATTTATCAAAGATGATGGGAATGAATTTTTTGGCATTTTATAAAAGTGTAGTTTGCAGGGACAATGGGGTTCTAGTTTTCTCACCCTGCCCCCGTTGACTGCAGAAGCTTTTAAAGGGCATATGTATTTAAAATGTAGTAGGACCCAGAATTGTGTCCACTCTGCCCCTCCTCCTGAGGTGAGTGTTCCATGCTCAATTCAGAATCCCAGTTTCCCTTGGTGTTGGGAGTGGAGACTGATATGCAACTGTGAGCAGAGTAACAAGAGCATGCTCTAGGCAGCTAGTATCGAATCTAGAGAACCGATTGTTAAATTGTGAGTTTGAAGTGTATGTGTGTGTGTGTGTGTGTGTGTGTGTGTGTGTGTGTGTGTGTGTACTCATTTTCATCTTAATAATATGTGTGCTTGAGCCTGGTTCAGTCAAGGTCCCAGTATCCATAGCACTAGATCAGCAAAGTCAATAACTGCCCAGTTAGTCTAAGGAAGCCTGAGTGGTCAAAGATGAGACTGACTCTAACCAGGGCACAGATCATGTGGCACGGCCATCTCCAGAGCTCTCCTGGGCTCAAGGGAAGTAAGGGTTTCTGTCTTCTTCCCACTAAGTGGACAATGCAAGGAAAAGGGTGTTGGGATGACCTCAGTTTTAGAAGGGGAAGCCACACAGATGCTGGAGGGGAAGTGTGGGGAGGGACAGTTTGGGGACTGTTTTCAGTGTCTCTGACTGCCCCTTCCCAGGGAACTAAGGTTCAAGTAAAACTTCTTCTACCCAGGCAGGTCCCCAGGACACAGGATTCATTGGTCCCACATCCTGAAGCTACAGCCAAGGTTTCCTCTGACTTCCTGCCACTACACAGGAATACCAAGTTCTGCACAGCTAGGACTGTGAAGGTGTTATTCTGGCCTGTGACCAGATATCGATCCTGGACTGCACGCACAGCAGCTGGCTGGCTGGTACTGAAGCTGGCCCTTCACAAAGTCTTCTGTGGTGATGGGCAGGCTCCTAAAGCCAGGCTGCCAGATGAGCTGGCACACAAAGGACCAGTCAGGTTGTAACCTGAAATACTTATCTTCTTTTCTTAATGCCACAAAAGAAAGTGGCCATGCCATGTCCCAGGGCACAGATGGGCTTCTGCTCAATGCTGGAGCGCTCCAAAATACAAGTCTAGTACACCCTGTTGGCAAGGTCAGTGAGTGCCTTGGGACAGCTGGGTATGAGCAGGGAATGGTACCTGGCACTGTCAATGGATTCTAGCTTAGTTAGGCTGGCATAGGCTTTCACGTGGAAGTCCTGGACTCAATGCATATTACTCTTGTTCACACACACAAAGTCAATGACTTTCCCCCTTGATGTAGAGAAATTTACTCAAAATATAACCTCATAAATCAGCAAATTTTACCAATCAGGGCTTGGTTTATTACCTTGGTGATTGTGGTGGTAGCTATTGTCGTTCATGCTTAAAGAGGACCAAAATGGCATCACTATGTCGGGGTCAAGGTACAGTCTTTTCAACTGCGGCTGATCAGACCAATACAAGCCTAAAAGGCTCTACCACAGGTTGGGCACAAATAAATCATATGCACATTTGGAGTGGAGATGTCTCTAAATTTGCACATCTTACATTTCTTTTGAACCACTGCAATTCTACTTTGCTCGTAGAGCACAGTAGATGCAGGAACAACATGCTGGGCAGTCCTGTGCCACTGTCTCCCATGTCTCACAATCAATTCCAAAGTTCTTCAGAGAGACCTTGAAAGTGTTGCTGTGTAACTTCTTCTGACTTCTGTATGAGCACTTGCCTTCTGTGAGTTCTCCACAAAATAGTCTTTAAGGCAAATGTATATTTGGCATGCAAACAACATGGCCAGTCCATTGGAATTGCACTCTCTGCAGTAGAGTTTGAATGCTTGACAGTTCAGCTCAAGAAAAGACCCCAGTGTCCAGTATCTTATCTTCCAGATGATCTTCAGAATCTTCCTAAGACAAATTAAATGAAGTGATTCAGTTTCCTGGAATGCCACTGGTATACTGTCCAGGTTTCACAGATATGTGACAATAAGATCAGCACAATGGTTCTGTAGACCTGCAGTTTGGAAGACAGACTAATACTCCTTCTCTACTACACTTTCTTCCAGAGCTTTCCAAACAGTGAACTAACTCTGGCAATGGGTGCATCAACCTTATCATCTATGTGTGCATCCCTTGAAAATATATGGCCAGGGTAAATGTACTTATCCATAGCATTCAATATATCTCCATTTGCTGTAACAAATGGTTTGGTGAATGGATGGTGCAGTGCTGACTGGTGGAGAACCTCTGTTTTCTTGGTGTTAATTGTCAGGCCAAAATTAGCACAAGAAGCAGAGAATCAATCCATACTCTGTCTCATCTTAGCCTCAGAGACTGCGAGTGCATAATTATCTGTGAACAAAAAGTCACACCAATACTCCCACCACTTTAGTGTTGGCTTATAGCCTTTTCAAGTTAAATAATTTGGCATCTGTGAAATAACACCTTGATGCCATTTTCATGCTTGTTGAAGGCATCTGATTTACATTGATGAAAACATGCTAAAAAACATGGGAGCAAACACATAGCTCTGCTTCACTTCATTGGTGACTGGGAGAGTGCAAGAACATTGTCCATTATCCAGAACCCGTGCAAGCATGCTGTCATGAAACTGGCATATCATATTGATGAACTTCTCTGGGCAATCAAATTTTGCTATGATTTTTAAAAGTTATTTCTTCAGTTTTTTAAATTTATGTCATTAAACAAGCATTTCCATAACATTGTAAAACAAAAAAGATTTCATATGAAACCACAAATCCAATATGTACAACTTACTATTCCTTTCAAATAAGCAACGAAGTTACCATGTAGATTTCCTCCCCTCTTTTTTTGCTTCTCTCCGTCATTCGCCCCCTCAGAGATGGCTACAATTAGAAACACACATACACACACACACACACACGCATGTGTATATGCATATAGACATACACATGTATATGCATATGTATGTATATATACACACACGTATATGTATTATGTATATATACATGCACACAAACACATATAGATGGCTACCATTAGACACAAATAGGTGTATATATGTATATGTATGCATGTATGTATGTGTATATGTATGTAGGTATATATATGTGTAGTTATATACATATATACACATGTGTGTATGCATGTATGCATGTGTGTGTATATATATGTAAAATTACTGTATACATCTATTTCTTAGTTCTTTTTCTGGATGCAGGTAGCATCTTTCTTCATATGTTCTTTATAATTAATTTGGGTATTTATAAGTCAAAATGACTTATTCACTCAAAGTCATTATTAAAACAATATTGCTTTTACTCTATATAATATTCTCTTGGTTCTGCTCATTTCACTCTTCATTATTTTGTGCAAGTGTTTCCATGGTTTTCTAAGATCATTGAACTCATCATTTCTTGTAGCACAGCAATATTTCATCACAATCATATACCATAACTTGTTCAGCCATTTCCCGATTGATGGGCATTCTTGTGATTTCCAATTCTTTGTCACCACACAGGGAACTACTATAAACATTTTAGAGTATATAGGTTCTTTTCCTTTTTCCCTAATCATCTTTGCAAGTAGACCAAGTAGTGATATTGCTGGATCAAGGGGCATAGGTAATAAAATAATTCTTTGGGCATAATTCCAAATTGCTCTCCAAAATGGTTAGATCAGTTCACAATTCCACCAACAATGAATCAGTGTCCCAATTTTTTCCATATCCCCTCCATTTGTCATTTTGCTTTTCAGTCATTTTAGCCAATTTGATAGGTATAAAATGATATCTCAAGTTTATTTTAATTAGTATTTGTCTAATCAATAATGATTTAGAGCATTTTTATATGATTTTAAATTGTTTTGACTTCTTCATTAAAAAACTGCCTGTTCATAGCCTTTGACCATTTATAAATTGGGGAATGACACATATTCGTAAAGATTTGACAAAATTCTTTATATAAATGAGACCCTTATCTGAGAAACTGTCTATACATTTTCCCCCAATTTTTTGCTTTCCTTTTGATCTTGACTACATTTGTTTTACTTGTAATCAAAATTATCCATTTTACATCTAACCTTGCTCCCTCTCTCTTGTGTTTGTTTCATCAATTATTTGCGTATCCATAAGTCCAATAAGTAATATGTTCCATGTTTTTCTAATTTTTTTGTGATATCTCTCTTTGTATGTAGGTCATGTATCCATTTCGACCTTATTTTGGTAAATGGTGTGGGATATTGGTCTATACTCAGGTTCTGCCATGCTGCTTTTCAGTTTTCCTAATAATTTTTTTTTTACCAAATAATAAATTCTTATCCCAATAAGTCTTAACATTTGTCAAATACAAGTTATTATATTTATTTACTGCTGAAAATTGTATGTCTACTCTGTTTCATTGATCTACCTTTGTATTTCTTAGCCAGTAACAAATAATTTTGATAATTACTGCCTTAATGGTTAAAGGTATGCTACTGCTAAACCTCCTCCCTTTACATTTTTTTCATTAGTTCTTTTGATATTCTTGACTTTTTATTTTGCCAGATGAATTTTGTTAATTTTTTTTTCTAATTAAGTAATTTTTTGGTAATTTAATTGAAATTGCATTGAAATTATAAATTACTTTAGACAAAATTATTATTTTTATTATATTGTCCCTGCCTACCTGTGAACAATTAATATTTCTCCAATTAGTTAAATCTGATTTTTTTATATAATTTTGTTTGTATAGTTCCTGGGTTTGTTCTGGGAGATGTACTCCCAAAGTATTTTATACTACGTAGAGTTTTCTTTTACTATCTCTTCTTGCAAAGTTTTGTTTGTGGTATATAGGAATGCTGATGATTTATGTGGGTTTAATTTATATCCTGCTTCTTTGCTAAAATCATTGTTTCAACTAACTTTTTTAGTTGAGTCTTTGGGATTTTGCAAATATATTGCCATATTTTCTGCAAAAAGAGATAGTTTTATTGCACTATTCCCTATTCTGATTCTTCTATTTCTTTCTCTTCTCTTATTGTCATTGCTAGGATTTCCAATAAAATATAGAATAATATCAGTGACAGTGAGCATCCTTGATTCACACTTGATCTTACTTGGAAAGCTTCTAGCCTAGCCCCATTATAAATAATGCTTGCTGGTGGTTTTAGATAAATTTTTTTTAATCAATTTAAGGAAAAATACATTTATACAAACACATTTCTGTCAACTTTCTTTTCATAATTTTCTTGGATTGCTTTCATTTTCCTTTCCTAATTTTTCCTTTATTTCTCCTATTTGATTTTTTTTTATTCCTACAAAAGTTGTTCATCTTTTAGGTGTACTGGATTTTATGTTTTCCAAAAGTGTACACATATTCCATGTACCAATGGTGAGTGGAATCATATTTGCAAAAGTTTGTACATGTTTTTGTGTGTTTTGATGTAGGGTAGGATCCCTGCCTGGTACGGTAAGCAGGCCTGGGTTAGATTAGATGAAACAGATAATTTTCAGTGCACTTTATCTAACCCCTTCCTCATGCCAAGAGGTAACCAATATGGTCCTTTAAAAAGGCTGATAAGATACCCAGGGGGCTGTCAAATCTCACTGCTATTTCAGTCCAGTGAGAAGATGACACTAATCCATAGGCAGCTTATGAACAGGGTTGTGACTGCAGCTCCCAGTGTATCCACACCTGCTGCTTTGTCACTTGCCCATCACCATAGGATCTTGAGTATATGGTATAGGTGATGACTTTTGACTCACGCATAAATTGGATTTTAGTAAGTCAGAGTTACACAAAGTCATCAGTCTCACACTCTCCTCCAGGATCATCAGAATCCAGTGGCAAGATAAAAGTCAAGATGAGTAGTGATGGCCCAGGGAGTTATAAGTACCACCTTCCCGTATAGGAATGTAAACAGTTTAACCTTATTAATTCATTTTTGATTTTTCTTTCAAGTTCACCATTTTTATGGTTCTCTTGAGTCTTGTGTTTGAAAGTAATATTTTCTATTCAGTTCTGGTCTTCATATCAGGTATTCTTAAAAGTCTTCTATTTCATTAAAGAACCATTCTTTCCTTGAAGGATTATACTCAGTTTTCCTGGGTTGGTTATTATTGGTTATAACCCTAGCTCCTTTGCCTTCTGGAATATCATATTCTAGCCCTCTAATTTTTTAAAGTGGAAGCTGTTAAATCTTATGTGATCCTCAGTGTGGTTCCATGAGATTGGATTTTTTTTCCTATTGACTATTTACAATATTTTCTTCTTGATCTGGGAGCTCTGGAATTTGGCAATAATATACTTGAGAGCTTTCATCTTGGGAACTCTTTCAGGAGGTGATCAGTTTATTGTTTCAATTTCTATTTGACACTATGGTTCTAGTACAACAGGGGAGTTTCTCTTGATAATTTCTTGATATTTGGTGTCTAGGTTCAGCATAGCTTTCAGGTAGTCCAGTAATTCTTATATTATCTCTCTTCAATCAATTTTCCAGGTCAATTGTTTTTCCAATTATATATATATATATATATGTATATATATTTTCTTCCATTTTTTTCATTCTTTTGACTTTGTTTTATTGTTTCTTGATATCACATAGAGTCATTAGCTTCCATTTGCTAAATTTTAATTTTAAGTAATTATTTTCTTAAGTGAGCTTTTTTACCTCTTTCCATTTGGCTCATTCTATTTTTTAAATTCTTTTCTTCTGTAAATTTTTGTATGTCCTTTTCCATTTGGTCAGTTCCACTTTTTAAGTAGTTCTTCTCTTCAATGCTTTGTGTACCTCTTTCACCATTTAACCAATTCTGTTTTTTACTGGGTTATTTTCTTTGATTTTGGTGCCTCTTTTACCAAGTTGTTGACTCTCTTTTCATAACTTTCTTGTGTCTCTCATTCATTTTCCCCACTTTTCCTCTGTCTCACTTATTGAGTTTTAAAATCACTTTTGAGTTCTTCTGTGAAATCTTGTTCAGCTTGTATCTAATTCACATTTTTTTTTCTTTTAGGCTTTGTTCATAGCTGTTTTGATATCATTATCTCTTCTGAGTTTGTGTCTTGATCTTTCTTGTCACCATAGTTGTTTTTATGGTTGTGTTATTTTTTGTTATTATTGTTTGCTCATGTTACAGCCTATTTCTTGACTTTAAACTTTATGTTAAAGTTGGGCTCTGTTCCTGGGGTACAGAAAGCACTATCCCAGGCTTCAGATTTTTTGTGCTGCTGTTTTCAGAGCTAGTTCTTGGCTCAATAAGGTTTTGGTTCTTCTAAGGTGGCATGGTCTAAAGATAGGTGTGTTCAAGTTTTTTCTAGCCTGTGCTCTGATCTTTATCCAGGAAAAGACCTTCTTCCCTTGTAGCAGCAAGTGCTATTGCCTTTCTTGGCCTGGAACAAGGTCCCCTGGTCTCTTGGTGCTGAAAGAGTTAATGCTCCTTTCTCTCTTGTAACTGAGACTAAGGCCTCTATTACCTTGTGAAGAAGTACAAGTACTCTTTTCCACCCTGGAATTGTGAGCAGCATCCTTGCATCCATGATGCTGCAAGCACTAGTACTTCTCTTCATCCTGGAACTACACTCTGGAACTACATATGGGTAGTACAACAGCGTCCTGCACCCAGTACTAGCAGAGGATCCTCTGTGATCTCTTTCTAACCAATTGTCCCAGCTCCTTACTCTCTGTGGGCTGAGAGCTCCAAAGTTGCTGCTGTGCTATTGCAGCCACCTTGAAGGCTTGCTGTGGTGTTGCCACAGCATGGCCTGCACTGTGCTCCAGACTGATCACCACCTTGTTGTGACAGATCTTTCTTGCTGACCTCCTAAGTTATTTTGACATTACAATTATTTCACCTTGACCTTTTTTTGTCTCTACCACCCCAAAATTTTATTTGGGGCATTATTTTAAAGCTGTTTAGAGGGGAATGTTGGCAGAGGTAAGGTGACTTCCTGCCTCTACTCCTTCATTTTGTCTTCACCCACATATTGAACTTAACAGTGTGTCATGCGTACTTTCCCTCAAGAGAACCAGTTAAACATTTACCAGTATATCTCTGGGTATAAATGAGGTCCTTGAAGCATACCAAGGACTGGGGATCTGCATAAAGATAACAGGTGATAATGGAGACCATGGAAGAAGGGTATTAATACTTTGAGACATAGATGACAAAGAAGGAATGCCTCAGTAGATTGTATAAGGCATCCACAGAACACAGAACAATACAGAAGTTTACCACGTAGATGCAGAAGGGTCTAGCATAGGGAGATTCTTGCAGTGTATGTATAGGTTGGTTGGCTGGTGTTCTTCATTCTCAAAAAGGACTAAAATGACATCACTATGTTAGAGTCAAGTTATAGTGTGTCTGACTGTGGCTGATTAGACCAATATGAGCTCAGAATGCCTACCACAGGTCAGGCACAAATAGTCTATATGAATATTTAGGGTAGATTCTCTAAATTTTCATCTCTCATGTTGCTTTTGGGCTAGTTTAATCCTGCTTTGCTCATAGAGCACAATAACTTCTCTGATAAGGGCACACTATTCTGGGCAACCCTATACCAGTGTCTCCCATGTCATGCAATCAATTCCAAAGTTCTTAAGACTGACCTTGAAAGTGTCTTTGTATCAACTTTTCTGACCATCATGTGAGCATTTGCTCTGTGTGAATTCTCTACAAAATAGTCTTTTAGGTAAGCATATATTTGGTGTTTAAACAATGTGGCCAGACCATCAAAGTAGCACTCTCTACTAATCAATATGGCTCCATCAGTACTGAGTAGTTGAGATGCACCATAAGTCTTTGGCCCATAAATAGTCTTCAGGGCATCAGAAAAGCACTTTAGATTGCTACTATTAGTTTAAAACTGAATTTCACCTTCCTTCTTCTCAAACCAAGAATCCTATTTCACTCTAAGCTTCACTTGTAATTTACTTGTAAATAAACAGAGATGGATGAACTATCCTGCTGGCAAACCCTGTGAAGTTCTCATTTTTCATTTAGCAGCTTTTGAATTTCACCATTATTTTCATCAAACCAGTCTTGATGTTTTTGAGTGTTCTGACCCAGATGAGCAAATGCAGTGCTGTACACCAAATCTCTGAAAGCTGCCCACTCCTTTTCTGCTCCACTGCTGCCAGCTGTGTGTTGGCTCAACTTTCCTTCCAAGTTAGCAACAGATTGTTCCTGCTCAGAGGAGTTTTCTAAACTGTTGACATTAAATGTTCTGGTAGTCATTTTGCCTTGGGGCCACTATGTTTGTTGAATGTGAATTTTTAGCTTGGAGAGGATAAGTCCATGATCAGTCCAGCACTCTGCACCACACATTGCCTTCATCACTCTCACATCCTATCTGTTTCTTCTCCTTACAATCACATAATCTATTAAATATCAATGTTCACTGTGAGGGTGCATCCATGAAGTATTATTGCATTTAAGTAAATGGAAAACAGTGTTGGTGATGAAAAGGCCATGAGATGCACAAGGCCTTCAGCAGTAAGTGAACATCGCTGTTTCTGTTTCCAACTCCATTCCTTTCAATGACTCTGCCATTTCTGGTTGTCTGAGCCTACTCTAGCATTAAAGTCACCCAGAATTATAAGTTTCTCCTCTTTTGGCACATTGATGATAATGGTTTCCAAGTCTTCATACAATTTTTCTTTGACTTCATCAAGGTTCATCATGGTGGGAGTACAGTCACTGATGATGGTGGTGTGGCATTTTTCTGTAAGTGGCAATCACATTGTTATGAGCCTGTCATTCATTCCTTTTGGTAGACATATAAGCTTGTTGACTAGATTAGTTTTGATTGCAAAACCTACTACAGCTACATAGCACTCCCCTTCACAGCAGCCACTCCAGAAAAAACAATTGTCTATCCTGCACCAGTTTCAGTAAGCTGACCTTAACTTGCCAGCCTTGTTTCACTCAGGGTTGCTAATTGGATGTGATATCTGCCTAGTTTTCTTAAAACAAGAGTTGTTTGTCTTCAAGGTCTACTGAATTTTGTGTTATCTATAAGTGTGCACACAATCCATGTGCTGAAGAGTGCAATCATTTTTACAGAAGTTTTTGTACATTTTTTGTGTGTGTTTCAACCACAAGGTAGGATTTCTACCTGTCACAGTAATCAGGCCCTTTTCTAGCCCCTTCCTCACATCAGGAAGGAAGCAGTGTAGTCCTTACTACACTGTCCTTCAGACACCACTGCTACTTCCAGTGAGAAGAGGGCTCTATGGCTTCACTGCCTGTGTGCATGGTGGTGGTTACAGCTCCCAGCATATCTGCACCTGCTGTTTCCTCACTTGCCTATCACCACAGGACTTTGAGATAGGTAAAAATGGCAAAATGGTGTGGGTGATATCTTTTGATTTCGTGCATAAATTGGATTTAAGTAAGGCAGATTTGCACAAAGTTGTCAGCCTCTCTCTCTCTTCCAGAATTGTTATAGTCTAGTAGCAGAACAAAGTCAAAACAACCTGGGAATGCCTCAAAGTGCAGTGGTTGACCTTGGTGTCTTTGGTGTCTAACTAAGCTCTAAGCACTCCATAGTGCCTTCTTCAGCCTCCTTCATGGCCATTGGAACAAATTGTTCTCATCCACCCATTCCACAAGTGGAAGTTTTCACATGCTTGGGGTAGATATGCCATCCCCCAACTCACTGACTGGTTTGAGACCCCTTGGTTATCCTCAACCTGGTTTAGCCCATCTGCTGAAATGGTTTACCAGAATGGGGTCACTGCGCATACTACGTCTTCTTGGAGCCACAGGTGAGAGTTAGGTGGATCTGGTAGACACCAAAGGTGGAAAGCAGCCCTGAAAGGGCTCAGCAGCACTCACACCAGAGGTACTAGTCTTCACTGAACATACCCTACACCCCCAGTGTGCATGTAAGTGATACCAAGAATCTTTTGTTGTAGGAACTTTGGAGCTAAAGGTTATTTTTTTTTTAATTTGTTGTATTCTTCTCTCTCAATAAAATCTTCCTTTGAGACATTGTCATCTTAGTGCTTACAAATAAGGATAATCTAACACTTGCAAACCTTGACAAATTTATGTTAGGGTGAATTTTCCAGGTATGGGGTTTATGAGTTCAAAGTAAGCATGATACTCCTCACAATTTAGCCTCAGTCTTCCATGTTGTGGTAGTCTTGGAAAAAAGGTTTGCTTTTTGAAATATGGAGTAGGCATGTGGGGGCAGATTGGGAGAGAAAGGAAAAATCTTAACATTGGCAATAAAAACTGTGAAAATGCAGTTGTCTGGAACTGTGTGAAAGTCAGAACTAGCATGACTCAGATATGATAGCAAAAAGATGAAATAAATGAAAAGAAAATAATTGTAACTGATGGTATGGTGTTTATATTATATATAATATATACATATATGTACATAAGATACACATACATACATGTAATGTGTGGAAGTGTTGCCTTGTTTAGTGCAGGGATAAGAATTGCAAACAGAGAGATTGGCAGATAGATCTGGCCACCATCTATCTATTATCTATTTATGTTTGTCTATGCATCTCTGTCTGTTTGTATGTCTTTGCCTTTCTATGTCTTTCTATTCTTTCTCCTCATAATTTTAAAAACCATTTGGTATAGTAGAGAAGAACCAGCCTTGGAGTCAAGAAGTTCTGGAACCATGGACAGGTCATTTAATTTCTTATTTCTGCATTCAGCACTTTAATATTATGTTAGTTACCCAGAAGTTGCCCAGATATACTGGTGGAGGCAGTTTTCACACCAACAAAATTGTAGAGCTAGAACACCCCCAATCAGTTTAATATAATACTTCATATAAGCATATACCAATCAATAAGCATTTATTAAACATCTACTATGTGTTGGGTGCTGTGCTTAGGTGTAAGGGACATAAAAATATAAAACATAGAAATCCCTTTTGTAATGGACACGAGTCAAGATCAAATGACATAAAGTGTGTGAGAGTGCTCTAAAAAGTAGAATATGCTTCTCAAACTTAAGGTACTTTTTTTTATTTTTAATGTAAACACTATTTTTCCCAATTATATGTAAAGATGTTTTTTCACCATTCATTTTTATAAGTTTTTGAGTTACAAATTTTTCTCCCTCCCTTCCTCTTCTTCCCCTCCCCAAGATGGTAAGTAATCTAACATAAGTTATACATATGTAATCATATAAGACATATTTCCACATTAGTCATGTTGTGTAAGAAGAAACAGAAAAGAAAAAAAAGAAAAAAAAAACAAAGAAAGTGAAAATAGTATGGTTCAATTTGCATTCAGAGTCCATCAGTTCTTTCTTTGGATCTGGATAGCATTTTCCATCATGAGTTTATAACTATTATTATTATTACTGTTATTACCATCATTATTATTTTCTTCATGATTCCAAGCATCAGCTATGGCTTAACACCCCCAAAGCTCAGCCTAATGCCAAAGAGTCATTGGACTTGGGATTAGGAGATGAGTTTGAATTTTGTTTCCAACAGTTCTTGACTGTATGTCTTTGAACAAGTCATTATCCCTCTTTCAACTACATTTTCCTCATCTGTAAAGAAGGGATAATGATGTTCGTGTGACCTACCTCACAGAAATGCTCTAAAGAGAGCACTCAATGAAGTTTAAATTACTTTAGAGATGTTAGTTACTATTATTATCTCATTTTGAGTGAGGTGACTTCTGTGAACATAAAACATAGGATTGTCTCATGACCTGCCCCCATTGTGCCCTCTGGAGACAGTTGATTAGAGATCAACAATGGCTTTGAGTAAATGAAGTACTAACACGTATAGCTAAGACAGGATCTGGCTCTACTCCAGTTCCACTAAGAATAGAATAAGAGGAAATGACCATAAATTATAGCAGGAAAGACTTGGTTTAGATACTGAATAAAGAAATGCATTCTACTAGTTAGGCATAGGAATAGGTTATCAAAGATAGCTTGGGTACAGGACCTCCTAGATTTGAGTTTGGGGAAAAGAAAAAAAAAAGATAGAAATCACCTGTCTCCAGAAGTTTAGACAAAGTGTTTCTCAAAAGGCCAGAGGGAGGGGGAAGAGGAATCTAGAATGATGACCCCTTAGAGACTCCTTCAGGGCCTTGGAATGCAACATCCTGAAGATATCATCTGTTTATTAAGTTGAGATGTTCTATTGAATACAACATCCAAAGAGTTCCTTATGCTGTGACTTCAGTTCACTGACTTACACATTTAGACCTCTAGTGGCCATAGCAGCTAGCACAGCTTTTCAGTGTGTACTCCAAAATCTGGAAATAGCTTTTGACCTAGGAAATTCTGAGTAAACACTGAAATTTTCATCTACATCAGGGATTGAAGAAAATAAAATTGGATCTCACTGCTTTCAATTGCTTGTCTATTTTTTGTTCCCTTTCTCAAACCATTCTAAAAATTATAACCCCAGACAAAGCCATTTATTTTTATTTTATTCATCCAAAGTATGGGGTTTGATGTTTCCTTCCTTATACAACTTCCTACTCAAATCCCCTATCTTCCCCAAAGACTGTAAAGGCGTTCTTTGCTTCCTCATCCTTTCAACCAGCCCTAGAAAGTTGTTTCCCCTTTCATTAAAAGGTATAAAAATGTCAGTGCCACTGCAAATACAATATCTTTATTCTCATCGTCTAGGAGACAGGATGTGGTGAGGGTGTTAAGTGTCAGCGATGTCAGGTTTCACTTCCTGCCTCATAATCAATCCAATATGGGACTGTCAGGCCCATGTTAGTCCCCGTCTTTCCGTAGGGATCCCACTTCTAACCTGAGCTGGGCCTCTCTCACTTCAATTACCCAGGGAAAAAGTTAACATAGCCAAGCAGTTTCCCCCTCTTTCAGCCCCACTTGGCTCCCTCCCAGACCCCTCACCCATCTCTAGGGTTATAAATATGAAGGAAATTTGTCACAACTTATTCACATGGCTTGGGGGCTGCTCACTGGATGATTTCATAGTCTGGCTATTAGCTGTGAAGAAATATAATGCCAGCCTTGAATATCTGGTTTTAGTGGAGATGGGAAAGTTCAATGGAAAGACTGGGAAGGAGTAGACAAGGTAGGGGAGAAAGATGGACATTTAGCCCTGTGGGGCCTAGGACTGATGAGGTAGTTGGGCAATTAAAAGGAGTATTTGCAACACTAATGGTAGGGCTTTATGCTTCTACTTTCTTACCGGGAAAGACAGAGATTATTCCAGCTCATGTTCAATGCCGGAGTAGCTTAGACTCATTCAGCCCTCTAACGTGACTCTGGAGGATACGATGTGGGCCCAGGTGTAGAGGAGCTAAGTGAGAGGGTACACATAGCAGTTTAGTCAATTGATATGCAATAGTGGGGGGAACTTGTCATGCCAATGGAGGTTAGGAAAATAGGACTCCCTGGCTTGGTATGTGGTCCTTGCTAGTCCACTGATGTATGGCCTTGAAAAAGGGAATAACAGGAGATTAGGTGGAAATAAAATACAAGAAATGTTTCACAAGATTAATGTATGAGACAAATCTTTGATACTATGTGTACAGTAATGCTTTGAGAGATAGAAGCAAGGATAAAACATACCCTCTGCTGTCATAAGTCTACAATATCATTAGTGAGAGAAGACGTACACAAAGTAAAATTTAAATAATTTATGTAAATTTTAAAAACTGTTTAGCCAAAAGAGAGGAATGCTGTACAATGGAAAGAGCAGTACCTCTAGGTCCAGAAGTCCCATGTTCAAATCCCACTTCTGACACATGCTACTTGTCAACCTTGGGTTAAGTCATTTACCTTCTTTGAGCTTTATGCAGATGAAAGGTGAAGAGTCTTAAATGCCATGTTAGAATCTTTTTGAGTTTATCAAGGATCTCTTCTTAAAAGTTTTGGAGTTGGAGGTAAGGTGAACAGAGAAGCCAAGTGAATGAATAAAAGTCTAAGCTGTAGGAGGTAGGGTCTTCATCTCTTAGTTGTTAGTCATTTGTGTCTTCTCAAATCTGGTTCATATGCTCTCCTTACCCAACCCCCCCCCCCCAATTACACTGTAAGTTCCTAAAGGATAAAGGTTACATTTCATTTTGTTTTCATATCCCTAGAAACTAACATGTTGCCTGAAATAGAGTTGGCCCTTAATAAATGCTTGTAGAATTGAATTGATTTAGAAGACTTTCTTGTAGGTTTACTGTGCAGTCTTGGTCAATTCACTTGCCTATTCAAGGACTGTTTCTCCACCTTCTACATCAGAGATTCTTTACCATTTTTTGTGTGTTACGGACCCCTTTGGAAGTTTGGTGTAGCTTATGGACCCTTTCACAGAATAAAGTTTTTAAATAATTGAAGATAAATTAAAGAGTTAGTTTAATGAAAATAAAAATGTTATATTTCCCCATCGAAGTTCACAGATACCCTGAAATCTATCCATGGATTGTAAGTTAAGAACTCCTCTTTTAAATGGTACCTGGCCCAGTGGCAGGAAATCTATGAAGATGAATACCTGGAGAACTAGAAAGAATCCTGGAGGAAAAAAAAGCACTGTAGGGGATTTATTCTACCGGGTTCCATTTCCAAGTGCTATTCCTCAGTTCACTGGGTGATTGTGTCACCTCTGCAGGATCTAAAATCTCTTTCAATACTATGATAAAACCCATGTAGAGAGCCTTATTAAGAAACCCACTGTTTCCTCTTGAAGACTCCTTCTGCTAGGGATGGCTTTTGATTGCACCAATTTCAAAATCTATTTTTCACTTGAATATAGCATTGGACTTGAAATCAAAATAATCCAGCAGGGCTGACTATGACACATCCTCAATTATTTTTAGGTGACTCTACCTATGAGCATGCTTTGAGGTATTGATAACTTACATTTATGGTATGCTTTACAATTTACAAAATGGTTTCTTAACAGCCCTGTGCAGTAGGTAGGACAAGTCTTAAAATCCTCATTGTTATAGGGGTGGGAATTGAGGCTTAGGGGTATTAAAAGAATTGTTCAAAATCACATCACTAAAAAGTAGCAGCAATAACATTAGAACTTATGTCCTCTGCTATCAAGTTCATAGTACTTTGCAATTTACCACATTGCATCTCCTAGTACAGTGTATTGTAACTTTTTTTTTTCTTTTTGGTGGGACAAGGGCAAAGTATTAACTTTCTAGAGAAATTCTCAAAAGGTTGCTGTGTCCTTAAAGAGAAATGACCAACAATTTTCACCCAAAGCTTTCACATTGTATTTTTCTCTTTGCTTTCCCTTGCTTACAATTTCTATGACCTTTTTCTCCATTAATATGATTGCATTTGGTGTTTATCACCTTCTCTAGGGACAAAAGATATCTGATCCTAAACATTCCCCTACTCAGAACAGTTCAAATCTGTGAGGATGTGATAAGAGTAAAAACATCCCCATTTGCAATGGATTGGCCATTACAGTGGGAGAAAACTTGGGCAAGTCACTCCCTTCTTTGTTGTTCTTTCTATTCCCCTCACCCCATCAGTCCTGAATGGAAAAAAGAGAAAATCTGAATGGGAGATCTGGAACACCCTAGACAAACAGCAGAGTATCATCTTTCCCCTGTCTCATTGAACAAAAGGAGGGTAGGAAAGAGGAACCTCCTATTTCTGGAAGCAGATACCTAAAGGGGAGAGTGACCTGAGGACTTTACATGATGAAAGGAGAATGCATGAGAAAAATTATTGCTTATATTTTAAAATGAGAAAAAGGACAGATTTGAAAAATAGATCACTCATTTCAACTTCTTTACTTAGGAAGCTATATATTTGCAAATGTCCATAGAAGTAAAATAAGGCCACTATTTGGTTTTGGTCAAGGCAAATCTACTGCTACAAACAAGAGTTAAAACTAGCCAATTAACTAGTTTTCTATCTATAAATCTATTTGCATATGAAAAAATATATAGGATGATGCTATAAATTTGATCATGAATTTTCAATGTAATTCCAAACTGAAAGAAGCTTCGTAACAGTGAGCTTGCAAAATAGCTTCCCCACACACCAGCTCCCAAGAGCTCCTTACCAAATAAAGTTAAGAGGGTTGTTGTGATATAATTTATAAAAAAGTAATAAAAAATGACATTTATATCGTGTTTTCCCATTACAAAATGGTCTCCTCATAGCAACACTGTGAGATAGGTAGTATAAGCATTATTATCTTCATTTTATAGATGAAGAATCTAAGGCTCAGAGTGATGAGATGATTTAACAAAGGTTGCATGACTGGTATCTAAGATGGGCCATGAACCTCCTTCCTCTGACTTTAAATTCAGTACTCTCTTCAGTATGTCACAATAGCACTCTAAGCAAAAACTTATCATCCTCCAAATTCTGGAGTTTGGGTGAAAAATATATAAGCTATGGAATATACCCCATTATTAACACCCTCTTTATGGATCATGGTTTAATTAAAGTTTATCTATCAAGTACAGACATCTATTCTATGTGTCTGGAACATAGAAGGCACTTAAAAAATAATTGTTGAGTGGTTGATTCAATTACTTGGGACTTCATCAGCGTGGATACTTCTTCTATTGATGGATATCACCAAAACCTTTCATGCAGGGGTATGCTGGAGCCAACTTGTACAAGCTCAGAAGAAAGAATTGTTAAATTTTCATTGTGAGCATTTATACCTTGGAAACTGGCAAACACTACAAGTCAGGGGTTGATTTATTATTTTATTGATTTCTAGACTTGATAGATTAATGCAGAAAATGCTAACAATGCTGATTAAACTTTAAAAGTGGGTTGGGCATACACTTTTTCAGAAAGCTGGTTGTTAAATGCATGTGTACATATGCATACATACACACATAGACATACATATATAGATATATACACATATGTATGAATATGTACATATATACATATGTATATATACATACATATACACACATATATAGTGTGTGCATATATGTATATAGCTAGTTAGTTAGTTAACAAACCTTTTGTTTATGAGCATTTTTTAAATTAGTTAGGCTGGCCCTTAGGTAACAGTCTATCTCTGGGAAATGTCATAGGTATATCCTTAAACTGACAAATAGTCTCTGAAAAGGAAGGGGAGGAGGAGAGAGAAGAGTTATCTCCCAAGGTAAAATTTGATGACTACAGAGTAATTGGCCATGATACTTTTTTTGTTATTGTTATATGGGAGAAGGGAAGGCAGAAGGGAAGAGAAAATATGGGGAGGTGGAGGAATAAAAGGAGAGAAGAGAGTTAGGGAAGGGAGGAAAGCTAAACTTTGATGGCTCCGGGGGGTTGGTCCTATTGATATTTTTTTTTCTCTCTGGGAAAAAAGGTCCCAGGCTAAAATAATTCAATAGAGCTTCCTTGATGTATGTTCACCTCCATATTTCCTCAGAATTGCAACCTGCAGCCTTTTTCTAAACTCAAACCTTACCCAGAAGTCTCTGACCACCTAGAACTGAATAAAAATTTAGAATTTCTCAGACATAACTTTTAAATATGCTGTATGCTCTTCAAAGATTTCTCCATACTTCATCTTAGGTCAGGGCTAGGGTTAGAGATTGGACTTGTGATTTTGAACTCCTTGATAAGAAAACTCCCTCCACCAATGTAAGATAGTGTTTTCTCTGCAATTTATAGTCTTAGAGAATTTCCTACAACTGACAGGTTGTGATTTGCCCAGGGTCACACAGCCAGTATGTGTCAAGGACAAGACCTAAACCCAGGTTTTCCTGAGTCCAAGGAGGACCCTGTTGCTTCTCTTGGCACCGTTTACCTCAGATACTAATAGAATCTCTGTGAAAATTATCCCCATTTTTCAGATGAAGTAACATATCTAAAATTCACATAATCTTTGGGGAAGCTTTTATTTCCATCCCACATTTTCATTAGCAACAACTAAAAAGAATAGAGAGTTTAAAAATGAGGTGGGTACACAGCTAAAAGACTGGTGTAACCAAAATGTGGTAGTCAATGGACTTCATAGCCACTGGAGGAAACACCTGTATACTGATGCTCCTCCTACAGGTGGTATTGGATGTTAATAAAAAAGCAGTGTTATCTACAGGTCAACTTCTAAGTTAATTTTCAGTTCCACTCCTGACTTCCTCTGTGATGTCAAGTGAATTGTTTAACTTCACCATAAGGGACATCTTGTTATTACTGAGCAAGGAGAGAAAATGATACCTGGAAGGAATTTGGTAAGATTGATAGGTGTCAGCTGTATCATACAAGGTACCAAGTAGTCATTGAATATTTCACATTTACCAAGGTCTTATGGACATTAACAATAGGCAGGTCCTCCAACTGTAAGTGGAATCACATAATATTCAGGGCACAAAATTTGAACTCAAAAGACCAAGGTTTGAATACCGTCATTGCTAATTACTGTACTTGGCCTTAGATCACACATAACTATCTCTCTTGGCTTCAGTCACTTTATCTCTCTGGGTCTCAGTTTCCTCATCTGAAAAATATGGGAATATACGTTTTGACCTAGATACTCTAAGTTCCATCTAATACCTATGAAGCCCTGACAAAGGTAAGAGACAGAACAGATGTTAACTATCTGTGGGAATCTTATAATGACAGCCATTCTTTGATTGTGAACTTCATTTAAAGGCATAGTCTCTATCTTCTATAGTGTCAAGAAAAGTGCTTAACAAAATAATAATAGCTAATAGTGGCTGGAATTTATATAGCACTTTAAGGTTTGTAAAGAACTTTACAAATATCATTTTCTTTTTTTCTCCACAACACTCATGACAGGGAGATGCTATCATTATCCCCATTTTATAGATGATGAACTGAGGCAGGCAAAAGTTAAGTAACTTACCCCAGGTCACACAGTTAGTAAGTGTCTGAGCTTAGTTTGAGCTCCAGTCTTCTTTACTCCAGCTCCAAGAGTCTATCCGTTGCATTACCAGACTACTTCTAACTAGGTTCTAAGTAAATGTTTATTTATTGACTCATATTGTATAGAGACCTTTTTGGCACTTGGCATTAAAAATACCAAGATAGCAAAAATGTTCAATTTTTAAAAATATATTTTATTGATATCATGCATTTTTACATCATCTAAACTTCCCCTCCTATCCTTATAACTGCCCTTCCCAGAAAGTCATCCATTAGAACAACAACAAAAAAAGATTCAATTTCATTTATTAAATTCTATTTAACTTAAAGATAATGTCCTACTCTGCGAACCCAGCATGGTATAGAAGAGAGCCTGATTTCTTAAAGGCTATGCAAGGAAAGCTTAAGTTTTGACTAGTTCTCCCTACCTGGAAAGACTTCAAGTCTGGATCCACAGAGTTCTATGTGCTTATAGTCTAAGAACCAATCTGATCTACCAAGGAGGAGGGTGTCCATTTTTCAGCCATGACATGATTCATGAAATGGATGCAAATACAAAAAGAATCCAAAAAGAACTACTAGAATGAGGAGGCAAAGTTCCCACAGCAAAGAAATCACAGATATTTCAATTTACTAAAGTATTTAGATAAGTACAGAGTAAAGGAGATGAATATAAGATAGTCATATGTCTGGCTCATAGTCTACCTGCAAAAGACCTAGGGGTTTTACTGTAATGCAGACTTAAGAAGAGAGTACCACATGTCATGGTAGACAAAAAAGCTAATGCAATCTTGGAAACCAAATTTAGTATCCAGAATGAGTCCAGTATCCTCATTACTACTCCAAACTGCTTATTATATAGAACGTATATGGAGGCATAATTTGGCTTAATATAAAAAAAAAACTTCCTAATAATTAGAATAATTAGGTCTGACCATACATTACTCAGAAATCTTTGGCTTCATGGAACTTTTATCATACAAATTCCAAATTTCTCAGTAATATCTTCCAATATTTGCCATTAACTCATTAGTATAACACAATTTGCTTTTCAAAACAAATTTACCGTATTCTCATGAAATCCTTGTGAGGATGCAATGTCATCACCAATTTGAAGATGAAGTAACATATCCAAATTATATTTTGATCTTTAGTGAGTCTTTTGCTGCCTTGGTGAGTTATAAGCTCCCCATCACTGGAGGTCTTTAAGTAATGATTGAGCATGTTGTAAATGAAATTCGTGGTTTGGGTGAAGATTAGATAAAATTATATTTGATTATCTTTCAAATTCTGGAATTCTGTAAATCTGTGGTTTGTCTTGTGGATTCTCTAATATTCAATATCCTTTACAGGTATTTTCTCTCATCCTCATTGACTTTAAAAGGAATAACAGACAAAAGTAACATTATCTCTACTTAACAAATGTAGGAACTGAGGCAGTAAGTAGTAAAACAGTTGAAAATGGGCCATGTATCATGGCAGAATTGCAGGGCAGATTCTAACCCTTATCTCCTAGTTCCTATTCTGTATCCTTACATTCAATCAGAGGCCAGTGACTTCTTATTTCAAAGTTAAGAAAGTGATTATTGTTGGAGAGCTCCAAAAAGAAGGGAAGGGAAGGGAGAAATCATTTATTAAGGAACCTGAGAAATAAGTGTAACTATTCTGTTCATTTTATAGGTCAAATAAACTGAGGGAAGCAGAAGTTAAATGGTTTGTCCAGGATTACATAAAAAAAAAATGTGTCTGAGGCAGGATTCGAAATCAAGTCACACTGACTCAAGGGCCAGCACTCCATCCACTTTGCCACCCAGAACGAAAAAGAACAGAAGGAAATGGCAAAGAGTATGTTAGTAGAGGGCCATAGGTATTCATCTCAGGTACCACCCAAGGGCATCAATCCTAGGCTACTAATTCCTGCCCTATCGAGTATTATGCTAGCATTAGTTAAATTGATATTTCTGGCCAGGATTAGGATATGGAAGAAGGCCTTCACAAGGTAAAAATAATATTCATACGAGTTTACATATGACCATAGGATTCTAGAGTCATTGCTTCAGAGATCTTAGAGATCATAAGGTCCAAGCCCTGTGTTTTAGAGAAGAGAAAATGGGCCCAAATAAGTTAAATGATTTGCCCACTCTCATACAGGCAGTAAGTAGCAAACCCGAGTCAAACTGTGAATCAAAGTTCAGCACTACAAAACATATCAACTCCGTCTCCTCAATTAACCTGAATATATATATATATAATATATATATACTGTGCAATTTAAATATGTATAATATAAATATACATGTAACTGTAATTATGTGCACATATAAATATATGCATATATACATCACATAGGTATATATGTAACCATATGCAAATAAGAACTTTATGCTTGAGATGAAATTCTATCGCCTTCCCATAAGCAAGACCTTAGTTGTCATCTCTTTTGTGGTTTATTCTTACTTATTTCTAAAATAATAACTTCTACAAAGAGATCTCCACAACCAAGTGACAAGGAGAGCCTAAAAAAATGAAGCATTGACAAGAAACTTCACCCCAAATTTGGTAGAGTGAGAAGTCTGAGAAATCTCTAGATTTAGAGTTAGAGATAGAAGTACAAAGAGATGCAAATATAGATACATAGATACAGATGATAGACATGTCGATATAGATGATATAGACACAGACATAGATAGTTCAATCAGACTTTCTACACCACTAAATGTGCATTAAAATTGGAAGTCAACCTTTGCACCCTTCCCTCTCTACTTATCACTTGATTGCTATAGAAGGCACCAGCTACCCAGGTTCACAATTTTGATGTCATGCTCAACCCCTCTCTCTCCTCAACTATACTTATTCAGTCAGTTGCCAAATCCTGTTGTCTCTATCTCCACAATACCTCAAGCGTCAACTTCTTCTCTCCCTTCATAGAGCCACTGTCCTCATCAGCTCTTCATCATCATGGTTATTGTAATAGCTTTATATTTTGTGTCCCTGTCTAAAGCCCTTCTCTCCTGCAAATCATTTTCCTAATATGCACAGTAATTTTGTATAAGTTTTAGCATGTCACCCAGACCTACCTATAACTCAATAAATTTCAATGGTAATCTATAGCTTCTAAGGTCAAATATAAAGTCCTCTGTCTGTCATTTAAAGTTCTGCACAACCACTTCCTTTCCTAACTTTCTGGCCTTCTTATATATTGTTCCTTTCCATGAACTCCATGATACAGCCATACTGGTTTTCATGCTTTTTTTCTCCCATGTGACATTCCATTTCCTGTCTCCTTGCCTTGGCACTGACTCTTCCTCATGCCTAGAATGTTCTCCCTCTCCAAATCTGCCTTTCACAGTCCCTGTTTTCCTTCAAAACTCAGATCATGTTCCAATTTTTATGTAAAATATTTTTGGATCTCTCCCCCTTCCCCACCCACTCTGCTACTAGTACTCTACCTCCTGAAACTCTTGTATTCATTTCGTATATACTCTTTATATACATAGACATGCAAATGTTGCTTCTCCTGTTAGAATGTCACCTTGAGGACAGGAACTCAATCACTTTTGCTTTTGCACCCCTAAAGATTGGCAGAGTTCCTGACACACAGTAGGTGCTTATTAAATATTTGTTGATTGATGGATTACAGATTGCACTTCATAGAAACCATTCATTTAGAAAGAGGGAAGGATAAACCACAAGAGAAATATTATTGAAGGCTTTGCCTGCAGTGTTTATGTCTGTTTACTTAGCCATAAATGTCTTCATTGTCACAGGGATTCCAAGCACTGGAGGTAGGGGTGGAATAGATGGAATGATGAGGGAGTAGGGAACTTTTTGTTAGGTATGTGTCAATGAAGGAAGGATTACAAGCAGGTCAAAAGTCAGGGCTCTCCTAAATGTTCTGGTGTGTATTGTGGAAGACTTGGTGCCCCTATCAGGGAATAATATCAGGATCAGGTTTCAGAGAGGAAGGAGATCCTACCCAGTAAATGAAAGAGAGAGAAAGAGAAACAGATAGACAGAAACAGAGAGATGGAGACATAACTCAGAGAGAGGAAAAGAGATGGGGGGCATTGATGGAGTGAAAATGACATGATGATATATTCAGGTCCCTGGAGAATTTGAGAAAATATAACTGTTGCTTTCACACAGGCCCCTTTTCACATGGTTATCCCTGCAGTATTTGGGAGGCAGAGATTGGCTGATTCAGGATGATGTAGAGAAAGGAATACTACTTAGGAGCCAGAAGTCTTACATTCTAGTCACTATTCTGAGCCCAGCTAGCTAGATGCTCATACATTGCTTGACCAAGTCACCTCCTGCTTCTGGACCTCAGTTTCTTCATCTGTAAAAAAAAAAATGTGTGTTGGACTAAAGTATCATGAAGGTCTTTTAAATGGTAGTTGCTTATCATTGGTGTTTGGCTCCCAGAAACAAATGCACATTCCCTTATACTCTGGGATGAAATTTGAAGAATGAACAAGTTAAAAGCAAAGTCCAGAACTCAAGTGGTAGTCATTTATACTTAGGTCTGATTTTAGACTTTCACTGGAGGCAAGGTATTGAATTAAATTATAATTCAATTCAATAAGCCTCTATGAGCACTTACTATGCACAGAGCACTGCACTAGCTCTTGAAAATACAAATGTTAAGGAGAGATTGACATTTTTTCATTAAGTGGGTAGGAAACAATGACCTTGAATCCTTATGTAAAGTTACCTTTTGTTTTGGCTCAAATTCATCTTCATGATAAGCCAGAAAAGCTTGGAAATGTCTAACTATAAATGAACACCCTGAAACAGAAGCTAATGGACTCTACCTAGACTGGGTTTACAAATAAATAACAATCTTAGTCTGAGGATATTTTCTCTATTTTTAGAGGGTGTTTTGGCTATGACTAAAGAGCCTTACCTGGGGAAAGGTTCCAGTGACTATACTCAAATTATCTGGAGCTGAGGTGGCTAGCAGATGTCTCTGAAGAAATGAATCCCAGAAGGTGGTAGCAGAGAACATTGCTTAGTAGTGATTACCAAGTCCACAAAACCAGTAATGAGCAGAAAAACACATTTTCAGTGTAGATTCCATGCCCAGAAGGGAAGAAACCCAATGAGACCAGTACAATGATATCATCAAAAGACAACAATAGTCTTGAAGAATCAGAATCATGTCTCTAGGAATATTCCCTGGTCACATTTGTTCTTTATGGGTATGCCCTTCATGCGTAATCCCTATCCATGCCAAATTTTCCCACTAATGGTGAATGTATTTGTGGGAGAATATATCCCAAGTACATAGTGAGTAGATGTCCTACTGTGTTTATTTTTTTCCTGTGCTATTTCATCAAACCCACTTGCTTTGAACTAGTTGTTTCTTCTAGATGACTAGAAACAAACATATTGTTGGGAGTCATGAACTGATTTTGAGTAGATGAAAATAAAGTATCTTGAAACTAGATTAGTTATTCCAGGGCCCCCTATGTGACATCATGCCTCAGTGCCTCCCCGTCTTTACCACCCCCCCAAAAAAAATCTCTGGCATAAAGTCATAAGGTTCTAATCTAATGAATTATTTTAGACCCAAGTTCATTTTAGTATAGTCAGATATTCCTAAATACATTTGGCTTACCCTTCCTACATAAGGAGCATTGAGGAATGAAAACCATACACCAGCAGCCTGCAGGAATGGCAAAGGGTTATTCATCCCTGGTATTCTTTGTAACCTGAGGTTGGAGCCCTTGGGTAGAGATGAAAAGGAGTGAAAAGCTCAGCCTTTAATCTGTGGCAAGACCACATCAGAATGTTCACAATAGCTACAGTCCCCATACTCCCAGAATATGTTCAAAGTGTCACAGGGACAGACTGGTACTTATAGCTCGAACAACTTCATTCTCATAATTAAAAAAAAAATAGTTCCCTTGGCTACAATGTAAGTGAATCTCCTATTATATTATAGGCACTTGTATGTTCCCATCTGGCATTTTATTCCCTTTAGGGTTTGGTTTATAGTAGAAGAGAGTTCCAGTATATGAGAGTAGAAGACTAACAGAGGAAGGGGTCTAAGTCTGAGAAGTGTTTATTGCACAGGTAAGGGTCAAAGAAGCCAGCTTGATTTTGTAAAGTCAAAAGAAAATAAACTAGGAGCACTGTTTAGGAAGGCAATGCAGCTGATGTGGATGTGCAGGCTTTGTGAACAGCTAGCTCTGGGAGGTCCTCTAGTGCACGAGAGAAAATTGGGATGAGCTTATTGGAAAACGACGAATGAGCTCACAGAGGAACATCCAATGAGAGTTTAGAGGGATTAGCTCAATGTGAAATGCAGTTCAACAAACATTTTTGAGCATGTACTGGATTTTAATGCTGAGGTATTGAGAAAGATGCAGAATGAAGACATGAGGCCTGCCCTCAAACTGCTTACAATAGAAAACACTTAAAAGACACCATAAGACTGTTAAACTGTGTGAAACAACAAGTGGTCAGAGAGTTTAGACTAAAGAGAGTGATCAGTAGTCAGAGATCCTGTAGTAGTAGTTTGTTTGTTTTATTAAATTATAGTCAATTGAGTAGTTTAGTATTGCTCCCCAATTATTTCACATGAGCAAATATTGTTTCACATGTAAGATTACAAACTCCTTTAGAGAATGAATAATGTCCTAAGTTTCTCTTTTTTCCCCCTCATGCTCACCACATTCTCTTGCACAGTACTGGGCACTTGATAAATGCTCAATAAATACAAAATGGATATCAATAAGTAAGGGAAGAAGGGAAGGGAAAAGAGAGACTAAGGAGAGAGGAAGGAAGGAAAGGAAAGTGATCTTTTCGCACTTGTTGGAAGCTATCTCATTCTACTTTTGGAAAGATCTAATTTTTAAGAAGTTTTTCCCTACATCAGGCCTAAATCTCCACAATCTACCCCCTGGTTCCTAGTTCTATCTTCCTGGGTTGAGGATTCTTCCAAGTCTAGATAATCCACAATTCAACAAATATGTATTTAGCATCAAGATTGACTGGTTTAATCTAGATTCTGAGAACACAAAAAATAAAAATTGCACCATCTCTATCCTAAAGGAGTTTGAATTCTACTAAGAGAGAAAAGAGATACAACATGTGAACAGAGAAGTATAAACAATGTAATGGGGCAAAGAAAAGACCTAGAACAAACCCTCTAGGAATAGAATTCATTTAACTGGAACTATCAGGGAAAGCTACATGGAGCAAATGAAAACTGAACAAACTTCCTTGAAGTAAGATAAGGAGATTGCATTAGGAGTCAGTCAACATGAATATTGAAGCCCAAAAGTAAGAAGGGAAGGGTTAGGGTGAAGCAGGAGGCCATCAGTCAGGTGCTCAGTGAGAGACAGACAAAGAGAGAGACAAGATAGAAAGATGGGAAGAGACAAAAACAGATGGAGAGACAGAAAAATAAAGGTAAAGAGACAGACAAAAAGAGAAGCAACATAGAGACAGGCAGAGACAAAGACAGAGACAGACAGAGACAAGCAGATAAAGAGAAAAAGAAAGACAAAGAGAGAGACAAAATAGAGAGGCAGGCAGAGACAAAGACTGGAGAGACAAAAAGATAAAGGCAGAAAGACAGATGGACAAAGACAGAGACAAGATAAAGAGATAGGCAGAGACAAAGAGAGGCAGAGAAAGATAAAGGTAGAGAGACAGACAAAGACAGACAGGATAGAGAGACAAGTAGAGAGAGAGACAGAGATACAGAGAGACAGAGTCATAAAGAAAGAGACAAAGAGAAAAAGAGAGAAAGAGACAAAAAGATAAAGGCAAGAAGAAGACAAAGAGAGAGACAAGATAGAAAGACAAGCAGAGACAAAGACAAAGACAAAAAGATAAAGGCAGAGAGACAGACAGAGACAAAGGCAGAGACAGAAAGGGACATGAAGATAAAGACAAAAGACGACAACAACGAAGATCTCTAGTACAGCTATTAGATAACTACAAAGGAAGAAAGGGTATTTAGGTGGTGGCTAGAGAGTTGGGACATGGCGATAGGAAGCAAGGGTTATGCCCCCTCCTCCTCTTTGCCTGGTGTGGCAGCAAGTGTTAGTGAAGAAGCATCTAAGATCCTCAAAAGATTCGGGCCCATGACAGGTCTACCCCCTTTAAAGAAACAAAATCAACTGTGACCAAAACACTTGGGCCAACTGTTAAAAGGCTTCTGTGCTAAAGAGAGTGTTGGGAGTGAGATTCTGGCGGACCTGAGTCCTCACCCCTAAATAATGTCCCAACTTGCCCTTGTCACTCCACGTCTTCCCAGCTCTGTTCCTGTCTCTTTATTTCAGGGTTCCAATCTGACCTTTATGCTGCTCAAGGTCTAGTTCATCTCATCTTCTATCTTGATCTAGAATTCCTAGCCTCCTGAGTGTGACCAAAGCTAAGTGCTGTTTCCTTACCTCTGAGTAATCTCTACTCCCAGTTGTAATTCCTGGCTCTCTCCCAAGAACTAAGGAACAACTATTCTGGACCACCCAGTGTAGTCCATGTCTACCTTCTCTGGCCAGAATCTCTTGAACCATTAACCCTTGACTTTTCTCCACTTGGGTTTAAGATGGTATGTGTGATAAATGAATGTGAGAAAACAGTTCACAATTGTTTGTAACTTTGTAGCCTAAAAAGCTACAATATACATATTGTATTACATACATATGTTACATACATTTATTACATACATACATACATTACAATTACATACATAAATTACATATATCATCTCATTTGATTGTCACCACAACCCTGTGCCTATATGTAGAACATTTTATAGAGGAGGAAACTGAGGTTCAGAAAAAAAAAAGTGATTTCTACAAGGTCTCTGAGTGACTTTATAAGGGCTTGCATTTTATCTATGAGTCTTATACGCAATTTCAGTTAGGTGTAGGTCACTGAATGAAAACCCAAACCCCCCTTCCCTCCACTTTCCCTTCATGTTTGAGGTTGGAAAGGACACTTGTGGCCTTTCTTCAAGGTCATGCACAGATTTATGATAGAAGCAGGATTTGAACTCCCTGTCTCATGGTGGTCTGGTTTGTGCTTGAGCTCTGCCACTTTCTTACAATGAATATAAATCCTTCATTTCCTGTTAAGCAGATGTGTTGCTGAGCTAAATCACATTCTATTTTTCCCAAGCCATTAATCTGGACTTGAAAAATTTATTTGAGTCACTGAGTATTTGGTACAATGCAACAAAGCAAAATAGAATATTTAGTTTCCACAATCTCTAGCAAAAATAATTCAAAACTATAACCTTTGCCTTGATGGATGGAATCTTGGAAGAGTCTTAATGTCTGTCACCCCTGTGACTTTCGGCGGGCCACTAGACCCTGGATGCTTCAGGAAACATTTTAAGGGAGTGTAGCTGATCAATCCAATAATGAAGTTAGTGATGATTATAGGTAATGTTTGCATCCACAGCACTTTACATGTATGATCTCATTTGAGATTCATAAGCCCATGAGACAGGTATTACAGGTATCATTAGCCTCATTTTCCATATAAGACAACTGAGGCTCAGAGAGGCTAAGTCACTTGCCCAGGGACACAGAACTAGGAAGTGTCAGAGCAGGAATGTGAACACAGACCTATCTTGATTCCAGTTCTAGCAGACTATCCATCAGACCGTGCTGCCTCTACAAGGAAACCATGGTGCTTAGTTTTGAAGAACCTTCCTTACTTATCCTATTCTGTTGTGAAATTAAAGGTGATCTCCAAGTCCTAGTTTGGCTCCATGTCTAACCTCTGATCTCCACATGCCACTGTTTTCAGCTGCGATGACTTCATCATGCTTTTTTATAGACTGCTACAGACTCTTGCAAGTCCCTTGCTTCTTATTAACAACAGAGACTCTAGCTCCCACAGAGCAGGGCTCATTCAGTGTCCCTGCTGGGAGCCTGTCTCCCTAACCATATGGTGCCATGTGGGCAGCAGACATGGTAAAGAGTTTTGGCATGAATCAATGGGGTCATTTTCCATTTGCCCACAGCCCTTACTGAAACTCCTGGATCTCTTGAAGTTGCCAGAGAAGATGTAACAATAACATTTCTGTTAATGTCTTGGGTAAAAAAAAAGGAGCCTCCTGCTTTGGGTTGGTGGGTTGAGGAGAAGAAAAAAAAAAAAAAAGCTCATCTACATTGAGGTCTCCAGGGATTTTACAGTCATATTTTCCAGGGCAATGTTTAACCTCTGAGCTATGTGGTTGAAGCCATTTGTTTCTCTGTGGATGGGTGCATGGTTTGGTTCCCAGTAGCTTCAGGGGACACATTCTGACCTTTTACTCTTGGTGCAATTACCTTCTAATTCCAGCCTGAAGGATGACTGATGAGATCAGCTCTCCAACATTTCAAAGTAACCATTTTAGCCCCTTCCCCCTCACACACATACACACACACACACACACACACACACACACACATACACTTCACTTCTCTGTCCCAAAGGGAGAAGAAGAAGAAGAAGAAAAGATGCTTCATTGTCAAGGAGAATAAATGTTTCATTAATTTGGCAAAACATTTGTCATGGGAGAAGTGAGACCCAGCTGAATTCTCTCCATTTCCTGGGCCAAGAATGAAGTCAGAGGTAGTTATAACTGCTGGTCTTTATTAAAGAAGGAAAACAGGCAGGCTTCATGCTCTGAGAGGCTCACAAATTTGAATCCTAGGCATTGACCAAATGGAAGATTTTAAACTCCTTGAGGACAGGTGCCTAGCCACCACCATACATAACAAGATGCAGTGAATTTAGGCTCTCAAATATAGTTGTTGAATGAATGAATGAATAATAGAAGGCTATCCAGGAGAGCAGGGATTGTTTTAATTTTGACTTTGTATCCCAAGCACCTACCTCAGTGCCAGATACATAGTAGATGCTTAATAAATGCTTGTTGATTAACTGTTGATCGAATGAACTACTACAATGGATTTTAGAAGAATTGATCAACTTTGCAATATTTATAAACATGAATAGTGAGTAGTCATTGAACCAATGGTCTGTGGAGGCTGACTTAATACCATGTAGTATTGGAGTTTCAATTAGGGAATGGAGGATGAACCAAGCTGATTCTCTTCTGAGAAGTCAGTGAGTCAACAAGAATTTATTAAGTAATTACTATATACCAGGCATTGTGCTAAGTGATGGGAACACAAAAACAAACAGAAAGAAAGAGAAACCTTGCCCTCAAGGAACTTACATGTTAATAGGGGAAGACAGCACATAAAAGGAAGCTAAAAAGTGCTTGTAGTGGGGTGGGAGGTGCATGGTACTCCTTTTTTAATTTTTAATTGTATTTATTTATTTGTTTTTAGTTTTCTATATTCACTTCTATAAGTTTTTGAGTTCTCAATTTTCTCCCTCTTCATCTGCTTCCCCCTTCCCAAGACAGCATGCAATCTGATATCGACTACACATGTACAATCATATTAAACATATTTCTACATTAGTCACTTTGTAAAGAGGAATTAGAACCAAAGGGAAAAACCATGAGAAAGAAGAAACAAGAGAGAGAGAAAAAGAGAGAGAGAGAGAGAGAGAGAGAGAGAGAGAGAGAGAGAGAGCAAATAGTATGCTTCAATCTTCATTCAGATTCCATAGTTCTTTCTCTGAATGAGGATATCATTTTCCATCATGAGTCTTCTGGAATTTTCTTAGATTCTTGTATTGCTGAGAAGAGTTAAGTCTATCAAAGTTGGTCATTGCACCAAGTTGCTGTTACTGTGTACAATGTTCTCCTGGTTCTGCTCACTTCACTCAGCATCATTTCATGTAAGTCTTTCCAGGTTTTTCTGAAGTCCATCAGCTCATCATTTCTTATGAAACAATAGTATGCCATAACATTCATATGCCACAACTTGAGAATTCATTTCAGCCATTCCCCAAATGATGGAAATCCCCTCAATTTCCAATTCTTGACCACCACAAAAAGAGCATTATAAATATTTTTGTGTACGTGGGTCCTTTTCCCATTTTTATGATCTCTTTGGGAACTGACCCAGAAGTGCTATTGTTGGGTCAAAAGGTATACACTATTTTATAGCCCTTTGGAAACAGTTCCAAATTGCTCTCCAGAATGGTTGGATCACCTCACAACCCATGGTACTCCTTAGGGGAACATGGTAGAGAAAGTTTAGAGTACAGCCTGGAGAGGAATGAGATATGGCTCCTTAAATGGAGGTTCTCAGAGAAGCCATCCAATCAGAGGGAGAGACCAAAGGATGGGAGTGGGGGGCACCTTCCAGTGCAGAAGTTCCAGGCTTGGATTAAGGCTTCAAGATGATGAAGGTTTCTGGATCACAGCAGAGATAGTCCAAAGTACAGCCTGGAGAGGAAAGAGGAGAGTAAGAAAACAAATGAGGAGAGACAAAATTAAAGAAAGAATATGGTGTTGGAGTGAAATTGAAATGATTCTCACATACACAGAAATTTAGTAAAATTAACCCTTCCCCAGAGATAATAGGATCATAGTTTTACTCTGATCTAGCCCTGTGTGCACTGACTGATCTCCTAAAGCTACAACAATTTATTTGGTGTTATCTACTACAAGACACTTATAGGAGCTTTTCCTAACCATTGCAGCCAAATAAGTTGTAAGACTCAGTATATCCCTTAGGATCATAGATTTAGAACTGGGATAAATCTATGATCCTAAGGGATATAATGAATCTTACAATTTGTGACCTACTTGGTCAAGTCATTAATAAGCTTCAGTTTCTTCACTTACACTTCAATGGGCTCCAATTAGATAAAGAACTTTGAAAACTTTCAAGTACTTAAAATGTAATCTGTTATTATTAGAATGGAGGACTTTGTTAGGGGAGAGGAAAATGAAAGTGAAAAATTATTTTAATGTCAATATTACTCAGATCCTTTTGTGCTTGAAGAAATAGAGCCTAGACATATTTGCCTAGCCAGGAGAGGATAAGACCTAAGAACTAAAATAGATTTCCAACTCTAAGTTAAATAACAACTGAAATGAGAAACTCTGGGGAGAAATTGGAAGACAGGGCACTTGACAGAAAAGTTCAGAAGAGTCAAACATAATAAAGAACAGAAAAAAATCATAAAAGAGGCATGATTTTGTCTCACACCTTTGCTGCATTCTGATGTTGTTGGTCTGAAAAGGTTCTTAGCCATTGCCTGAAATGATTAAGTAAGGAAAGCTGAAGAAAGTATTGTAACCATTGAAGTGAATGTAAATGGAGACCTCTTAAGGGAAGAGGCTTACTAATCACAGCACTTCCAGAGAGATAGAGGACAGAATACAAGCGGTTCTAAAGATAACACCTGAGGTGAATGCTAGAGGTGAAGCAAAATAGGATTCTCAAAGTCCCATAGAACTCCCTTTAGGAGACATTAACCACAATATCCCATAGTGAATGGTAGAGGTAACTGAAATCTGGGTAATGGGGCTATAGCCAGATCTGCAGGGAAGATGCTTACTAACCATAATATCTCTAGTGAATATTGAAAAAGATATTAAGTGACCCAGAAGATAGTGGATAAATAAGACCAGATGGAACAGAGATACAACCTCTGTCAGGGAACAGCTGAATTATAATACTTCATGGGGATCAGGTCCAGTAGAGAGCAGTGTGATATTAATAGAATACATCAGAAGCTTCACAGAGTTAGAAGTGTGAGTTGCCCTTCTATGTGTGTATCATGATCATATGTGTTTACTCTATGTCTGTTCTTTTACATGATTATCTTGTCTATGTCTGTTTCCCATATGTGTTCCCTAAAGGTGATTCTTATGTACACCCACTCATCCCATTGAGTATGAATATTTATGAAAAAGCAACTTAAAGATGGAATATTCAAAAAAAAGAATGTTCCATTGGTATTTTATTACATTGTTATTGAATTACTTTGTTTTGAACTCTATTTCCTTTGGATAACTAAAACTCTACTAAAGTCAACACATCAGTGAGAGCTTATGAACTATGGTTTGAATAGAATTTTGGCCCACAAAGTACCAAGAACCTGATGTAGTTAACTGAGGGATCATGGATGAGGGAAATATCCAGATGTCACACACGTGAATGCACACACATGCAGATAAAGAGTCTTTCGATTTCTAATTTTCCATACTATTTGATAAGAGCAATGGTACAGGAGAACTCAAATGATAGAAGCCCCTAAAGTCATTCAAAAAACCACTTTACTCAGGAAGGGTCCTTCTTAGTTATTCTTTTCTTTTGACTTAGCTTAAACTGAGTGCATTCCTTGAGAACATACAAACTGAGTATACAAGGAAGCAAATCATAAACTTGTTAATTAGCAAGGGAAAACCAGATTTCTATATAATACCCATGTGAATAATTCAGAGTTGATGGTATCCCTATTCACATTTTTTCCTCTATATGATCAGTGTCAATAAGTAAATTCACATTTACACTGATACACACAAAGACACACACACACACACACACACACACACACACACACCATAAAAGACATTTATGCCTTTGAAAATTGTCCACATCATCACAGCCTGTGGGTATATGCTTGTTTATATACACCACACGAAATAAGGATGCTCAAGGCCTCTGGTCCTAGAGTTAGTCTATAAAATACAAATATTATGATGTAAATGAAGGTGAGCTAATATTAACCAGATTGTTATAATGATTCAAAGCTAGGCTAAACTGTGTTGTTCAAATTCAGACTTGGAAAATGCAATCAGAAAATGGATCTAGCATAAATATACTTGCAAGGATACTTTTCAGATAAGGAATTGTCACCAATACTGTGTGTGGGCAAAATCAAGTAAGTGACATCCTTGGCATCATCCACCTCACTTGCAAGACACCTCTCCATCTTTATTAATACCCTCAGCATCTAGTTACCCTAGGTCCAGTGTCTTATACATAATAGACAGTCAATAAATATTGAATGAATAAATAACTAAAGAAAAATGAGTCAATGCTGCTTCTGGCTATCCAGGACTTTGCAGTGCTACAACCCACTCTAGTCTTCTCTCCAATGCAGTGCTCAGTATTCTGAACATCTCTCTCTCTCTCTCTTTCTCTCTCTCTCTCTCTCTGCCTCTGTCCGTCTTTCTCTTTCTTTCTCTCTGTCTCTCTACACACACATACACTTTCCAAACACATTTGCATTCTCTCATTCTCCTGCTTCCCAAAGACCCTATACTTCACATTCTTATAAGTCAATTCAGGCTGATATGAAATTAGCTGATAGTGATACAGAATTTCAGGTATTATAACAGGTGGGCAGAAAAGATATTTTTGAACAGTTGGGCCTTTTTAGCCCCTGTCAAGCAGCTTTCACCAAGAATCCACCTAGGCTGTCCATTATATGTATAAGATCAGTCTTATAGCCCACAATGAGTCATGCCAAGGACTCAACCCCATCCCCTCCCACTAGTTCGGTGTCCCAGAACACAAAGTAATATATAAGGGAAATAAAGTTAGATTTGCGGTTGCTAAATCCTGGTTTTAATCCTACATCTATTGCTTCCTAAGACTTGGGGGCATGTTACTTCACCTCTCTGGCCTTGATTGCATTAGGAGACTTCTCAGGTCCCTTACAGCTCTCAATCTATGATGTTCTGACCTAAAGTAGCTACACTAATAATTACTTCTTGCATTTGTATATCACTTGAGAATTTTCATAGCATTTTCACAGGTGTTATCACATTCTAGCCTCGCAACCACCCTGTGACTTACACCAGACAGGTAGTATTATCCTGTTGTACAGATGAGGAAACAGCCTCAGGGATATTTAATGACTGATCCAAGTTCATGTTGTTAATAAGTAGAGGAACTGGGACTCCAGCCCAGAACTTTGATTCCAAGTCCACAGCTCTTTCCACAAAACCACATTGCTTCTTCTGGAGGATGCAGGAGAATGACTGGGGAATGAAATAGCAAGTATATAGGCTAATCCAGGAAATCATATATCATGAACACAGGGGTGAGGTTATATGACTGGTCTATTTTGCTAAGAGGAAGGGAACTAGTGAAACATGTCTCAAAATAGAGAAAGAAGACATCTGGAATTCACACAACTGCCACATCAAATTGTGGAACAGGAAAGGATCTCAAGGATCTCCTGGTTCCAACCCCTCCTTTGACAAATGAGGAAACTGAGGCCCAGGGAGGCTGTGGATTGCTCATACCTGATAAGTGGCAGAAACAAGATCATTCTGTCTTTTATTCCACCTAAACTGCTTTTAGGGTTATTTTGGCAGCGGGCTTATGTGGGTGTAGCAACATCTGCTACTCCAGGCCAGGGTGGCTGAGGAAAAGTGGAAATCCATAATCTCTTAAGGCCATACAAGCCTGCTCCATAAAAGTGCAGTTTCATATATCAGCTGCCCCTTTTATTCAGATCACACTGTTATTCTTCCTGCATCTGTTTGCAATCACTCATGCCATAGCTCCCTGCTAACAATTTAGCAGACAAAAGGCTACGGTGCGGCATGCAGGATAAATTCCTCATCTCCGCTTGCCTTTCATAAAACTAAGGCATCATTCAGCCCTTTAAACAATGCAATTTCCTGATGTTCTATCAGAATCTAGGGATGCAGCTTAAAAGCACCTCATCAGTACCTTTTCTCTTCCCTCTATAAAAGAGGAGGAACAAGTGTTTTTGGTAGAAATGACTTGAGTGTTTGTGGATTTCTTTTTTTTTTCTTTCTAAGTTAATGGTGAGTGACAGTTGATAGGAAGTGTCCAATGGACAAGTTTGTAATCTCAAGCTCTGACCACATGGGCAGTCTCCAACCATAATAGGACTTCTAATGGAAGTTTACATTGATATACATTTTATGAATCAAAAGTTCTTCACATATATTATTTCATTTGTCTCCCACAGTAATCTGTGAAGTGGTGAAAGTATTATTGTACCCATTTTGCAGATGAGGAAACTGAAATTCAGAAAGGTGAATAATGGGTCATATAATGTATTAAGGTTTGGAAAGTATTCTCTCTACAACTCTACTATTATTCCCATTTTATGATGTGGAAACTGAAGCTAAACGGGAACACTGTTACTTGTCCAAGGATGTATACAGTACTATTAAGTTCTAGAACTGTGATTCAAACCCAGATCTTGTCTGATTCCATGTCTAGTCCTTTTTTTTTCACCTTTATAATTTCCTGCTTCATTACACAGGCAAGAAAGGTGAAATTATTTCCCCAAGATTGCCTGGCTCTTTTTTAACTTGATCTCGGCACTCTATTATACTCTGTGGTGAGTCAAGAGATGTTTGCTCAAGGTCAATGCTGTATATAGTACACCTCAGTCAGTGGTGCCAAATTCAGAAAAATGGATCCTCAAAGCCCACATGTAGTTAGAAAACCACAAATTAGCATTATCTTTTTATTCATTTCATGAAACATTTTCCCATTATATTTTCATCTGGTTCAGACAGCAGTTTTGAAGGTACCGGCCTCCAATCTGATACCTTTAATGTAGTTCACAGACTATACAGGGAAAGAATTAGAAAAAGCCTAAGTGATCATTTAGTCAAAACCTTTCATATTGCTGAAGAGGAAATAAGAAAAACTCACATTTATGTAGTAATTAAAGGTATGAGAAATGCTGTTCTCACAACAATCCTGTAGAGTAGGTAACACAAATGGTATGATCTCAATTTACAGGTGAGGAAACTGAGACTTAAAGGAATTAAGTGAATTGGCCAAAGTATGGTCCACAATATAACGAATAGATTATGTGGTCAAGTGCTTGTTTATTATTGTTGTTGTTGTTAGTATTATTATTATAATTAACTAGCATTTGCATAGTGCTTTAAGTTAAACTAATTCGATCCTTGCAATAATGCTGGCAGGTAGATGCTATTATTATCTCTGTTTAATAGATAAGAAAATTGAAGTTGAGAGAAGTGACTTGCCCAGAGTCTCATAGCTAAGTATCTGTGTCAGGATTTGAACCCAGGTCTTCCTAACTCCAAGTCCAACATTCTATACCAAAAACATGAAGATAATACACATTTATAAAGTACTTTAATATACTATCTCATGGGGACCACTCAACAATCGTGTAAGGGAGGGGCTAAAGGTAGAATCATCCCCATATTGCAGATGAAGAAACTAAGCCTCAGAGACTCATTCATAGTCACACAGTTTGTAAGTGTTCAAGGACGAATTTAAACCTTAGTGTCTTCTAATGTTAGATCCAGTATGCTTTTCAGCTATTAAAATTCATCTCTCACCTGACTTATGTGGCCCTTATTGATTTCCATTAAGAACTTTCAAAAATTGCTTTGAACAAGCTAGATCCCCAAGTGTCCCTAGAGGCATTTACAATTTTAAGAAATTAGAAGGGATACTTTTGTCAGGGAAAAATAAAAACAACTTTGAGACAATGCTTCCATGACAAAAGGTGGCATGGTGTATAGAATACTGGGCCTAGAGTCAGGAAGATCTGGTTTCAAACTTGGCCTCAGACACTTATTAGCTGTGTGACCTGTGTGACACTTAACTCTATTTGCCTCAGCTTCTTCATTTGTAAAATACGCTGGAGAAGGAAATGGCAATCCACTCCAGTATCTTTGCCAAGAAACTCCCAAATGGGGTCACAAAGAATAAGATACAATTGAGAAACAACTGAAGAACAAATAACTAATGTCTGTGCTAAGGAGTAGGGATATAAGAAGGGCAAAAACACAGTTGTTGCTTTCAAGGAACTCACATTCTAATGATAGAGACAAAATGCAAAAAAAAATGTACTTAAAATATTTATACAGACTAAACGTGAAATAATTTCTGTAGGAAGGCACTGGAAGTATGTGTCTGAGGGGAAAAGGAGCAAGGAGGGGTCCCAGAAAAGGCCTCCTGTAGAAGGTGGGATTTGTGCCTTGAAAGAAGCCAGAAGTCAGAGCTAAGGAGAGAGAGCAGTCAAGATATGGGTGAAATCCAATGAAAACAGGCAGAGATAGGCAATGTGTCCTGTCCAAGGAAGAAGAAGGAGACCAATGTCACTGCATCAAAGATTATGATGAGGGGAGTCAAGAGTAATAAACTGGAAAGATAACAAAGGGACTGGTGATAAAGAGATTTAAAAATTAAAAAGAATTTTATGTTTGATTGTGAAGATGATGGGGAGACATTGGGGATTTTTGAGTAGGGGCACGACATTGTCAGATCAGCACTTTAGCAGATGGACAATGATAAGCTAATACATTCCCTAGTTGACAAATAGAGGTATATTTCCCTCCTCTTCATGCTCTACTATACTAAATCTGGCTGATTTGAAGAAAAGAGTACTGGTTCATTTGATAGCCTTTTGAAGTTAAGTAATGGAAAATGGATGGAGTACCTGGATTTCCATTTCGAGAGCTTTCTTGGTTCACTTTGTAGCTAATGGGCCTTGGTGTGCCATTACAGAAATGTCCTTCAGTGACAATGGGATGACTGAAGCATCCTAAAACTGTCAGCTGATTCCCATTACATGACTTTTGCAACATGTTCCTTAAGCACTGGACTCATACTCTCACTTTTGGTCTCTAGCATCTCTTCATTGCTTCCTTAGATCAGGCAGTCAGTCAATAATCATTTATAAAGTGACTACTATGTACCAAGCACTGTATTACACACTAGAAGCGCCATTTTAAGCGCTTGATCATACATAAACAATAAAATCTTCCAACAAGAGATGAGTTTCCTACATAAATGCACAGGCAACAAAAAAACAAAACAAAAAAAAACAAAATGAAAAACCACTACCAACAACAACCTTGGTCCTTCTGCCATATTTTGCATATCATTCTGCCTCCCACAAATTTGTTTATCTTAGTATTTTTAAAAGGACCAATGACGCTTAATTAATGAGGAAAAGTAAAGTCCCTAGAGCAACAGTGTTATATACTGTTAACTATGAATAACACTCCAATGAAACAAAGATAGTACTTACTCAAAGTTGCTGGAGTGAAAAAATAAATTTATCTTCCCTTCCTTCCTCCCTCCCTCCCTTCCTTCTTTCCTTCCTTTCTTCTTTTCTTTCTTTTCCTTCCTTCATTACTCCTTCCTTCCTTTTAACCTCCCTCCCCCCCTTTCTCGTCTTTTCTCTTTCCATAATTTATTTTAATTAAAATATTCCAACTTTAAGAATACATATGTACACATATATATTTACATATACATATATGCATTGTGTACATATTTTGTTTACATATAAATCTAAGTTTATGTGATGTAAAGTGTGCATATGCACACACACACACGCATACACACACAAATAGATATACAACTTTACTTATGTTTCTCTAGTAGACCTATTCCAAGGGCATGGAGGGGGCAAGTACAAAGGAACTTTATTCTTAGAGACAGAGACATCACAAGGTTGTGGCCATGGGCCATGCCTTTGTTCTGACCAGGCAATTGGACAGTAACTTGGGCAGGCAGCCAGAGTACAGAGAAGGAGATAGCTTTACCAGTTTATGCTACCTGAAGTTGTTATACTCCATTTGGAAGCTTTGTAGTATAGTGAATAGGATTAGGAGTCAAATCCTTTCTCTGCAACTATGAGCTCAGTACCTTGGGGGATATAATTTAACTTCTCTGGGCCATGGTTACTAATCTGTAAAATGAACAGGGTTGGACTGAGTGGCCTCTAAAGTCTTTTTCAGCTCCAACTCTATGATTTTTATATAGGCACCTCCCCCACTACACCAAGAGACAAGAGGCAGGTTAGCCCCATACCCTTTCTTACCTACTCAAGATTCTGCTTTAAAAAAAAAAAGCAACTCTTTTTTTTTCCTTTATAGCTGTCCTTAACTCATCTGAATAAAAAGATTGGGTGAAGGAGAGAAGAGAGGAAGGCACAAAGTGGGATTTGCCCCAGAATTTGGAATATGCCTTTAGACTTACCTCTTAAGAAGGGAGGTAGAAGGAAGGGGATAGAATAAGCATTTATACAGCACCTACTACAAGCCAGGCACCATGCTAAGCTCTTTGCAAATATTATCTTGTTTGATCCTCAGTTGACAGCAGGATACCTTGGAGGGAGCACAAGGGTCAGAAGATCTGGGCTGGCCGCTAATAGCTGTGTAATCTTGGGCAAGTCCACTAACCCATCTGAGCTTCAGTTCACCCATCTGTAAAACAGGCCCAATCACATTTGCACTATTGACCTCGTGAGATCATTGTGTGGTGAGGGTTTATAAGCTGCAAAAGCTATTATTGGTCTTCTACTTATGCCCTACTGCATGGTATAGAAGGTTTTGGAAGATATGCCAGGAAAGCAAAAGTTCTAGTGAGTCTAACCAAACTAGAAATGCTTGAAAAATGGACCTGAGGTTAGACTCTTAGCCCAGGATCAGTCTGACTAAGCTTGGAGAGGCTCAGTACTAGAAGGCTGGACACTAGGCTCTTGGATATTTAGGCTAAAGGAGCACTTGAAGTTGGCTGCTGAGCTGTGGGTTCTTTGGATGGCGAATTTTAAGCCAGAAAGGACTTTGGGGACCAAAGTAGTCCAATCTACTTATTTTATCAATAAGTAGCTGAGGCCCAGGGAATGTAAGTGAATTGCCCAAGGTCAAAAGGGTACTGTCAGAAGTGAGATTTGAACCCAGATCCTCTGATTCCAGAGACAATGATCTATCCACTGTATCATTGAGGGTGGTAGTGCAATATGAGTCATTAGGGAACCTTACCTCATGAAATCATAGACCTTGTGAAGTTGAAGAAATAACCATCTTCATCATCATCATCATCAATAATAATCCCTTATTATTAATACCATCAATCAATGAGCATTTATTAAACACCTAAGATAAGAGTGATACAGTCTCTGCCCTCAAGAACTTTACATTCCAGTGGAGAAGACAGCACACACATATACTTTTAAACTATTCTTAACATAAAAGTCATGCTACCCTCTATGCACTAGATTTAATTCACACACTGATCCCTTCATTAAGAAGAGTGCAAACATAAATTGTACACAGGGATAATATGTACAAAATGAACACAAGCTAGTTGTGGAAGGGAGGGCACTGGCAAATGAGTAGCTCATTATAGCCTCACCATCACCATTGGCCTTCCCCAAGAGAAATGTGACTTCTTCCTAGTGTTAGTGGAGAAATGTGCTGTCTAGGTGAATCTGGCCACTTTATGTAAATCTGAGTCAGCGCCACTTCAAAAAGTAAAAAATAAAGTGTTCCTTTGAGAAAGACACCAGCCCAGCTTGGCGGCTGTCTCAACCTCTGGTCTACAAATTGCACACACAGCAACCCTGCCTCCAAAACTACCAGCAGGGTATGGACAGAGGTGGTAGTGACGACTGGCAGGGGGAACGGCCGCTTTCCCTCCCCCCACTGTCCTTGTTTTTTTTTATTTGGTCACTTGGCATCCCCTAAAAGGGTTCTGCTGCCTTTTACAAGCTCCCACAAAGGACCTGTAGTCTTGTGAGACTGCTGATCAAAACCATATTCTGGCTGCCTCCCACCATCCCTGCCTCAAGTCTATGCCCCCAATTCTCCCCGGGGCCTTTCATGTCAGAACATCCTCTCTCTGCCTCATGTACCCTTCACCCCAGTGGCACTGACCAATCTCCCTCAGTCCCCTGTCAATAATGTAACTAGCCTCATTCAGGGAACTTATGGTCCCATTGCTTTTTCCTTTGTGGGACTACTTTATGCAGGGACTGGGAGAACATGGATAAGGAAAACAGTAAAAGGTCAAATGAAAAGAGAGAAAGAAAAAGTGTTTAAAAGAAAGCAGACCCCATGGGTGTGGGAAAGACATGGACTCTTTTTTTTTCCTCCCTCTTTTATTAACATACATGAGATCTCTCAAGCCCGCCCATGCCTCAATCTGGTTTGCATTTGCTCAGCCCTGATCTTAGCTGCTTCTCTCGGATAATTTGACTTGATTACTCTCTGAAAGGGCAGACAGAGCCTGGAGTAGCCCCACTCTCTTTTACCTGTCACTCTTGGCTCTGCTTTCATTTTTGGTTGTCATTGAAGTCCTACCCCCATAGTGATTGGTGAGCCTATGATCTATAGACAAAGGGGATTCCTCAGAAGAGGAGGAGGAGATGGGGTTGGCCACCTTCTGCCCTCAGCCAGCATGTGATGCCTTGGGCACAGACTATTTGATAAAGATCTATAAGTTTGTTTCCCATCTGACATGCAGCTGGACCAACAAAGCCCCCTTATGGAAGAGTACTCGCATTTTCCATTGCTGAAAAAGGAACTGAACCAAGTTATAGCATTCACACACTTTTAGAGTTGGAACAGACCTTAGCAATCATAACTTTTACAGTGAGGAAAACAAAAGGCAGGCAGACGAGCAAAATTACTTGTCTCAAGTCACACAGATAGTTAGTTGATGAATGAGGGCTAAAATCTATCTGTACTTGACTCCCAATCTAGTACCCTTTTTGTTTTGCTTGATGCCCCATTTAGAGACCATGAGGGCACAGATTTTCTTATCCGGCAAACTATTCTTAAAATAAAAGTCATGCTACATCTCTATGCACTGAATTTAAGCCATGCTCTGATCTCTTCATGGAGATGAACACAAATATAGATGATCATCTAATGGAGCTGCAGTGAAATGTCATGTGTGGTTCAAGTAGTAGCTCATGTGGCCTTGGTCAAGTCACTTATCATCTCTGGGTCTCAGTTTTCTCATCCTCAAAAGGAAAGTGGAGATAGATTAAATACTCTCCAGGGTCTCCTCCAGGTCTAAATCCAATGATCCTAGGAGGCAGTACATCTGACTTCTTCCAGGTTAATCACTGACTAGCTTATTATAAGGCACTAGATTATAGACGCCTATCATAGCTCCTGCTTGCAATGTGGCTTGAGCTCTTTGCAAGGCAGAGAAATGAATCAATTCCAAAAAAAAAACCCATAATATTGTTAAAGATTGAAAAATAGAGCTCTCCACTAGGAAAAAAAGAAAGGAAAGTATACTTCCTCTAAAAGGCTAAGTCTCTTGTTTTGTAAAATGAAGACATAGTGCATGCTCCCTTATAGCCTCAAGGGGACACTTTAGAACTGAGCTGACCAGATTTTACCCAGCTTGTGAATTATTCTTTGAGTTTAAGTCAAGCATACCTGGTGGTTTCTTAGCTGTTTATAGCCACTAGGGTGTGCTTAAGTAGTTGGGGGCAATCATTTCATGATTGTAGGATGAATTACAAGGATTTTTTTTCCATTGAAACATTTTCAGAACAAAAATGTTTTCCAAGTCTTTGTCAATTTAGTTCAATCCATTTTAAATCAACTAAATTCCAAATATTTATCGTGTCTGCCATGCATCCAACATTGTGTGCTAGGCATACAAAAGAAGAATAAAACACAATGCCCCTACCCTAACGAAACTCACAATCTAGTTGAGGAGACAAGGAATGCTCATATGAAACAATAAGGGAATAATCAGTTCTTGAACAGGTTCCAATCCATATCATTCATTTCCCATCTCAGCTACATAATACCTACATGAATTTGGGCATTCTCTTAACCTCTCTAGGTCTCAGTTTCTCTTCTGTAAAATAAGGGAGTTGGGCTAGATCCCTTCCAACAGTAAATCTATTGTTAAAATCTTAACATGGCCAAAACAGAATTCATTGTATGTACCACCACCACCCCTAGTTCAGGACTTCATCATTTCCTTCTCTCCTGGACCATCATAATGGCCTTCTAACTAATATTCTTTCTGCTAATCCTCTTTCTTTTCCATTATCCTCCACATGATGTTCAACTGATCATCCTAAAACACAGATCTGAGCATATTGGACCCTCTTCATCTCTCCCTTTCTTAGAAACTGCCTAATACCTCTAGTATAAGACCCAAAATCCTCAGCCTGGCAATTAAAGTCCTTCATAATCTGCTTTCCACCTACCTACCTTTCAAAAATTATTCCCTGCATTTACTTTCCATTAGAGCTAAACTGGCTCACTTCTTGTTATTGTTCAGTCATGGCCAACTCTTCATGACCCCATTCAGGGCTTTTTTGGCAGAGATACTGGAGTAGTTTGCCATTTCCTTCTCCAGTTTATTTTACAGATGAGGAAACTGAGGCAAACAGGATTAAGTGACTTGCCCAGGGTCACACAGTTAGTGTCTGAGGTCAGATATGAACTCAAGAAAATGAGTCTTTAGGACTCCAAGGATGCTACTCTTATCCACTGTGCCACCTAGCTGCCCCAACTGGCACACTATACTCTGCTGTTCTCCATACATTCCATCATATCTAGTAGTTCTTTGCCTTTGCATAATTGGTTTTCCATGTCTGAATGTATTCCTGCTTCACCCCTGCCTAGGGGAATTCTGGAGTTTACTCCAACATGGTGGCTTGTAAGAGCCAATTGCTAAACTTTCAGTGTGAGCCTTTTTACCTTAGAAATCTTAAATCTCTATAAACCAGAGCTTGATTTACTATTTTGTTTAATGTCATGTTAATAATTTAGGTTAAACTTAAGTGTGAGTTCATACTTTTTTTTTGCTTTCCAGAGAGACAGGTTGTTAAACATTTACCAGTACATTCCTGTATTGCTCTTAAACTTTGCACGACCTTACAGGATGGCAGTAGCAGGAAGGAAGTCATCATCAGATTGGAGGCCTGGTGATTGGAGGCTATTGATCTTAATAATGAATACCAATAATAATAAGCATTTATATAACTATTTATATAGTTTATGTAAGCATTTATGTAATTTATGTGGTGGCACAGAGCACCAAGTCTAGAGTCAGATAGATTCCTCTTCCTGAGGTCAAATCTGTCCTCAGACACTTTAGTAATGTGTGACCCTGGGCAAGTCATTTAACCCAGTTTACCTCAACTTCCTCATCTATAAAATGAGCTGGAGAAGGAAATGGTAACCCACTCCAGTATCTTTGCCAAGAAAACCCCAAAAGGGGTTATGAAGTGTTGGACACGACTGAAAAATAACAACAAACTATATTTATATGGTGGTTTAAGATTTGAAAAGTGCTTTACAACTATTTTTTCATGGGAACCTCACAACATCCCTGCCTCTGTTTCATGAATGCTTAGCTTCCTTCAAAGTCCAGTTCAGGAGCCACCTCCTACACCAGGCCTTTGATGAGACTGCATTCTCTCTCTTAAAATGACTACTTTGCATTACTTTGTATTTACTTCTTAATGTACATACTGCATACATCAAGTAGAATGCAAACTCCTTGAGGGCAGGCACTAATTCACTTTTTTTTTTCTGTGTGTCCTGCAGTTAGTACAATGTCTGACACATCACTAGGTGGTTGTAGCTTGAACTGGATTAATCCAGCATCCTTACTATGATTCCCTGAGTTCCTTCTTAAACAGCAAATTGAAGTGCAATCCTTCTGTAAACTACAGAGGGACTGTACATAGGGGCTATCTAGGGACTGAAAATGTTAAGTGAAACACACCTGACTTCAAGTAGGCATCTTAGTTAGCTAAGATTGTAATTTTCTTTTTTGTTTGTTTGTTTTTTGCTAGGCAGTGGAGTTAAGTGACTTGCTCAGGGTCACACAGCTATTAAGCGTCAAGTGTCTGAAGCTAGAGTTGAACTCAGGTCCTCCTGACTCCAGGGCTGGTGCTCTATCCACTGCACCACCTAGCTACCCCCAAGATCATAATTTTCTTGGAGAGAGGGACACTGTTAAATTAATTCCTGTATCGCTCATGATACCCAACATAGTTCTAAGTACAGAAAAGGTAATATGTACATACATATATAAATATATATTTACATATAATCAATTACATCTATATATATAAATCAATTATATCAATATGTATATATAAACATATTAACTTAATCAGTGGAATCTAATTTAATAAGTTCAAAGTGTTAAGTGGCTTTGAATCCTCCAAATGACTTTTTAATATGGAAAGAGAACAAGACCTGGAACCAGGACGATCTGAGTTCAAATCTAGCCTCAGATACTTATGAGCCGTGTGATCCTGGGCAAGTCATTTAACCCCTCTTTGCTTCAGTTTCCTCATCTATAAAATGGAGATGATAAAAGCACCTTCCTCACAGGGTTATTGTGAGAATTAAATCAAATAATAATTGTAAAGTGCTTTACACAGTGCTTGGCACATAGTAAATGCTATATAAATGTTAGCTATTATTATGTTATTAAAAGTCAAGAACTATTGCAAAAAACTCTGAAGAACTATTCAAATTATTTCTTGCTAGAATTTATTTTGTGAAATATAGTTCTTAATTGGTGTTCTGGTATTCTATTTATCTAACTCCTCCTACTCATCTGTCAAGGCTTAGTCCAAACACCTCTTCCATCACAGTGTCCCTTATCCATATCAGCCCACACTGTTCTCTAAGCTAATATAATTATAGTATTATTAATAGTACTAATTATTTTTCTACTAACGTTTTCCAATGTTTCATCTTGATGGGTTGAAGACCCTGGATTGTTGAAGTGATTTGTGACAGCAAAGCATAGCACATGATAGTGCCTATCAGTCTGGAAAAGCTTTGAGTGAGGACTCAGAGGCTGTCCAAGGTCATCTAAGGACTAGCCTCGCTGAGTTTACACAGAGTCATCAGCAGGTTGAATGATGCGTAATGATTTTTTGTGTTTACAGCAATATTCAAGATGATGTGCTAATTTGCTGATTTGCTGCTGCCTACCTCAGTGGATGGAGAGCAATACAATTCCTCAGTACAATCACAGATCAATGAAGAAATATTAATATATGTATAAGCTTTCCTAAGCTATCTCTGTTGGATTATTATAGTTTTTTTTCTTTAAAGTTTACAAAGCATTTGGGAAAACTTGTCTTATTTGCTCTCCCCAATAATAACCTTAAGAGGCAGGTAATTTAAGTTGTATTTACTCCCATTTCATAGCTATGGAAACTGAGCCATGGAGAAATTAATTGAGCAACCCAAGTGCCAACATGACTAGCTAATGGTGGAATCTCTCAGTCTCTAATCCATGTTCAGGACTGTGTCCACTAAACTAGCCAACATGCCATTTATTTTCTGCACCATATATTTTGTGACCACAATGACCTGTGACTGATGCTATTCAAAAATAAGAACTGGGTTATGTGCTGTCAGTCCAGTACTCATCTCTTCTTGTGCATTATCTGACGCTCAAAAGTGTTCTGGGGTAACCACCAAGTTTTCTTTGAATCTGAGATAATACCTTTATAGGTGGTATAGAGCTTCTCTTTTCTTATTAGTCTAGGATTGTTGTAGATTATCCAGCCAAACCTCATGGATCATCTTTATCCTACTTTAGGAAATTCTTCTGTTCAGTCCATCCCCAATTCATGCCTCATTGATAGACCTCTCTCCAAGTCTTTAATGTATTAGAAATTGATAGCAGTAAATCTGAGGGGAGAGGCAACATTGCATAGTAGATAGAGAGTTAGCCCGAGCTGGCTATAGAATCAAGGAGGCATATGTCCAAGCACTGCTCCTGAAACACTGGGGCTATATGTCCCCTGGGCAGAAAGGGGGACTTTCAGTTCCCCAGGAAGCTTTCTAAGACTACAATGTTCAATGAAGGTACTGAGGAAGAGTGCAGGCACATTGGGAGAGGGCCCCTGGGAGTTCATTATACCAACAAAATCATAGATCCAATTGCTATCCCTAAATCAATGATAACAAAAGAATAATCATCCACAGGTATCCTAGAGATAGATGCACTTAACATTCTATTCACAGATGGCCGCTTCCCAAGGCTAATAACTATTTACTAGTATGTAGCCTAGGCAGGTCACTTAACATCTCTAGACCTCAGTTACTCTTCTGTAAAATTAAGGGGTTGGTCTTTCTAATCTCAAAGTTCCCTTCTGATTCTAACTCTAAGCATTTATGACCTGTTGGGGGCTAGCATTCTTCTTTTTCATACTTATTTCCCAACGTAGGGACAAGAGTTAAGTCTGAAGTTCAGTTCCTGGTCATGAGTCCCTGTGAACTGAATAATAGTGGGGTTATATTTTTTTATGCTCAAACAGCAGTTAGACCTTCTTTTCCATGCTAGCATTTAATAATACTAGCTAGAATTTATATAGAGCTTTAAGGTTTGCAAAATGCTTTACAAATATTATCTCATTTGGTCCTCACAACAATCCTGGGAGGCAGGTGCTATTAATATTTCCATTTTATAGATGAGGAAAACAGGTTCAGAGCTTAAATAATTTGTCCAAGTTCATATAGTTAATAAGACCCTAGACCAAATCTGAACTCAGGTCTTCCTGACTACAGATCCAGCATTCCACCTAGCACCACCTAGCTGTCTCATTGCATCTGTCATGCAATACAGAAATGCAGTCTGGTGAGGTTTGAGACCCAGGACCTCAGTTCCCTCACTTTGCAGCCATTTTCTCCTCATATTTGTGTAATTTAACTCTCAGTAGTCTCTTGGGCTTTTTTTTCATGGAAAGGCAATGGGTCCTTACTAGAATTCCTTCAAAAGCAAATAACCTAAAAGTGAAGGGCAGCTCTCCAAACAATTGTCACTTCCTCCCCCATTTTTTTTAAATCCCACAAACCAGGCCACCTGTCTTGCTCAAGAATTTACATAGGACAGTTTCCCAATCTCCTTGGCTACTGCTCCTGTAATGCCATCATTTTTTATAATTGTTTCCTTTACATATATCATGTCTCATGAACAAGATTACAGACTCATTATGGACTGAGATGTTCCTATGTTGATGCTCTGAAGTCAACACCCTAGGATATGGATTAGATAATAGACAGGTTACCTTGGACCAGCAGAGCACAACAGCACTGAATTTGAGTTGAGACAGCATCTTAGCTGAAATAATGCCAGGACCAGGGAGAAGCAAGCAAGATTGCCCAAAAATGTGTCTTTAGGAAAATGTCCAGGAGAGGTAGGAGTAAAATAGTGGGGTGGAGGGGGAGAGAAACAGGAGGATAAAATGATGAATACAAGAGGTAGGCAAGAATGTAGGAGATACAGGGAATGAGCCATCAAAGTAATACAATCTCAAAGCAAATGATAACAAAGCTGAACCTACTAGAGGAGGTCTGAAACTGTGGTTTTTAAGAGAGAAAGGCTAATAGAAATGTTCAGTGGTTAAACCAAATTGACCCTCTATGAGTTTCGTTAGAGGATGTCTTTTGGCTCTACACTTAACTTCACCCCCTCCAAGATAGATGTGTCTATGTCTGTCTGTGTCTATTGTACACACACACACACACACACACACACACACACACACACACACACAAACAAAACCAAGACAGTGGAACTTTTACATCCTATCACACAAATACACCTCCAATGGTCTTTGTGCCCTCACTGACAGCAGGACATAGTGGAAAGAGTCAGCCCTTTAAACTCAAAGGACCTGGGTTCAAATCCCAATTCTGCTACTTAGTAGTTGTGTGTTCTTGGACAAATCACTTTCCTCCCCTGGCCTTCTGTTTCCTAATCTGTAAAATGAGAAAGTTGAAAAATTATATTATCTCGAAGGCCTCTCCCAGGTGGCAATGCTTTGGTTAGGCCCTGCTCCTCTGATTTTCCTTCTTGGATAACCTTATAATCCCAAGGACGATGATGGGCATGTAATAATACTTGGCATTTATTGATTCCATTGGCTAGGCTTTTGGATACATAGAGATTTCAATTCTAATGATGCAGCAATTTTCTAAATAATCAAGAAAGGTTTAGGGTAGCAAATATGGTAGAAATCCTAGTGCAAACAATTTCTCTGTCCTAATAAAAATGTCCAAATGCCTTGAGGAAAGATGTTGATGGCAAGTCTGACAGACCTCACCTTTCTCTCAGGGTGTGCTCAAGCATGGGAGTTCACAGGACTGGAGGTGGGTTGGTGGGTGTAGGTGGTTTGAGAAGGAGAGGGGGAGTGTCAAAAACACTTGACTGCTATAGTATTCATTTTTTTTTATTTCCATGTTCCCACAGTTTGAGAAACAAGGAGGTGGGGAGAAAGGCTCTCAGAATCTAGAGAGCTAGATGGGGAAAAGTTGACCAGTCGCCAGACTTGGGCACATTCCCTTGGTCCAAGGTTGTGAATGTTGTGGTGGTGTGCTTTGTTTTGTATTTTTCCCTTTCTTTCTTGGCAAACAAAGAGGCCTATGCTGAGAATTGTTCAGAGTGACAGCCCAATTAATCAGGCTCTGTGCTGCAAACTATGTTCCAAGTTATCCCTATGATTGTAAATTTATTTAATGGTCCCTTTGTCCTTGGTAACTCCAGAGCAGAATTCTTGTAGCATTCCTTGGTCTCTTAATACCTGATATTTGCTGGACAAAGGTGGAGAGAGACAGGTAAGCTCAAACTGGCATTTGTTTGTATTGTAAGTAGACTATAAAGATTACAATGTTAGAGAAACCCAGCAGGTTCATCTCACTTCTCTGTAATACACGGGCAGCTCTGGCCAGGAACAACTGAATCCAATTACTTCTGTGTATTTGACTGCCTCCCCTGAAATCCCTGCCCCAATCCCCTTACTCTGCTAGCGGGGAGGGAACTGTAATACTTCTAAAGCTCAGGGGCAGGCAACCTGAGATTCTAAAACAGAACATTATTCAATCTCTCCATGGCTGTCTGTGAGCAGCTTATAGTAAAACCAGGCTCTTGGCAGACAAAGGGCACCCCACTGGAAACAGTTACATGGAGTGTCACTGAGGCCAGGATGTCAAGAATTAGAACAGATGGACAAGATGAACAACAAAAGGGTTAAGAGACTTATTCAAAATTATACAAATGAGTCTGTGACATCCAGGATAAATAGAGTGAACCTGTGGAAAGGATGTTGGATTTGGAATCTGAGGAGTTAGGTGTGTAGGTGTGTCTATATGCATATACACATGTGTGTTATCTGTGCATACATATGTAAAAGTGTAAATACATAGGATATATCGCTTTTATCCATGCACACACATATATACTCATATAAATACATATGACATCTTGTGCATATGTTTGTATACATATATGTATTATTATCTGTGCACACACATATAAACTTATAAACACAATGGTATATGCATACATGTATAAACACACATATCATCACACATATGTAAACATATATAAATATAAAATTGTGTGTACAAAAACACATACTACCTATATATGAATGATATAAAGTTGATTTAAAATATTACAACCTCTTTATCATAAATATAAATCAACAGACTTCCTAATAAGGACAAAATAAATTCAACTGAGATTCCATTAATTTGTTTACATTCTGTGTTTTCCTTTCTGTTCAACCTTCTAGACCAGATATCAGAATGAGAGGAAAGAAGGAAGGAAGGAAGGAAGGAAGGAAGGAAGGAAGGGAAGGAGGGAGGGAATGAAAGGAGGGAATAAAGGAAGGACAGAAGGAAGAAAAGGAGGGAGAGAAGAATATCTTTTATTGAGCACTTAATATACATCAAGCCCTGTGTTAAATGCCAGGGAAAGAAATACATAAGAAATAATCATCTTTGAAGGAAATAAGGAGTTCTCATTTGACTTCTAATTTTACTCAACCATATAGTCTAATCATGAAACTCTATTTCCCTTACTCAGAACAGAGAATCAATCAACATCAACATCACCATCACCATTACCACCATCATCAATATAGTGTTTTAACATTTGCAAAGCACTTTTAAAATATTAATTCACTTTGTCCTTACCAGAACCATTCGAGGTAGGTGCTATTATTATCCCCATTACAGGTGAAGAAAATGAGTCAGGCAGGTTATATAAAATGGCTTACCCAGGGTCATATAGCTAGAACAGGTCTGAGGCAGGATTTGAACTCAGGCCTTCCTGATTCTTGGGCTGTCCCTCTATTCACTACACAACCTATCTGACTTCCTAAGCCATTTGACTTTGGTGTGGGAATGATGAACTATAGATCAGGATTTTTCAGGGCTCAAGAAAAAAAAGACAATGAATATACCTGGAGATGAAACATTAATAAACAGAAAAATCTAAGCCTAACTCTGCCACTGACCTGCTGTGTGACATTAAGTAACCCTTATCTAGGTATTTGTTTCTCCATCTCTAAAATAAGAATAATGTTGCATGGATATAGATATGTGAATATCCACAGATTTGGCATAAGTATCTAAGGCATGCCTTGAACTTCTTGGAAAAATTATATGGGTAAATCCAAAGCCAAACTTGACTTACTCCTGACAGTGCCAAACTTATAACTGATTGTCTCCACGAAAATGGGCAATGTTAGCCTCAGCTTTCATATGGGGTATTTTTACCTTAACTGATCCTACCAAGAATTTTGGAGGTTCTTTCCAGAAGTCATAAAGAATGTTCCAATACAGTATAGCTTAACAAGTTCTTTAAATGAAAAATACTCATCTCCCCCCAAATCAAGGAACAAATATCATTTCCAAGTTATCTGAGATGCGTGAAATAGCATACAATTCCAGCACTAACTAGAATGGAGACTGCATGGCTTTTCCTGGATGCCAACATTGGGATAGGTTCACTTTCTCTCCCCATAGTGATCTGGAGTTGTCTGGTAGTATTCAATCACTACACAAACCTGTGAGGATGTATGGGGGTGTTAAGGGCAGGTCAGAAATAGCAAAAGAATGCAACAGAGGGCTGGGGAAGCTTGAGGGAAGGAGGGAATTGGGACCCCTCTATTCTTGAATGCATCAGCAGTTGGATTCTCATCCAGGCCTTAGCCCCTACACTGCTGCACTCTTACCCTCATCCTCACGCTACTGAATTTGTCCCAGGTGCTGACATTCTCAGTGAGTTAGCCAGAGATATTTGGCCTTCCTGGACTTCTGATTAACTGAACTCCCTTCTTTATTATAAGATGGGTAGAAGCAGCATTAAGATGGGTTTAGTCTTTGCCTTCTATCAATTCTCTTATTCCCTGGTGTCAGTTGCCAAATCAAACATAAAAATTGGATGCCTGTTCCCATCCCAACAGGTTGTTCCTCCTTCTGAATTCAGAATTCAGCCTTTATCAGGGCTGCCTGATAAAGAAAACTAAAGATGATTTCCATTCAACCCCCTTCTGAGTTCTCTCCCACTGGAATGCTGGGTCACTTGGCTTTGTAAAATGTTTTAACCCTCTGTGCCCCAGCTCCTGGGAAGCAAAGATGATATTAACAGTTCTACCACGATATCAAAGTGTTACCATTTGAGTTCCCATTTCCCCCGAATATCTGCTTCTCTCCTGGGACTCTCTGTCACCTGACTGTAACAGATACACTATCAACAAATACATGTTTCCAATATACATAGAATATTGTGCTGGGGATGGTGAGCAGTGAATACACCATGAAGGTAAGACATCAATCCTTGTCCTCAAAGAGCTTACAACGTAGTTGTCTAACAGTTCAGTAGTCTAGTAATCATTTACAAGAAGGATGTAGACTTTCTTCTCCATTTGAACAAGTCCGCAGATAAATAAGGAAAAGGAATCAGATACTTTATTCTCCTTTCTTTCCTCAGTGTGGAAGCTGAATGAAAACAGCCCCATCTTCTCATCCCCATTGCTGGTGTCTTCTCAGATGCAAGTGCTGAAATGTTTTCTTTTTCGAGACACAGGCTCACCCCGGGCCCCTTTCCCACTCTTTTCCAGACATGGATTTCAAAAGATGCAGGGGGTGGAGAGTGGGTTGAACTGGGAGTCGCATTCCAAACCACTTCAGTCTGTGGCTGTGTCTTTATTGTCCCCTTTCAAAGCCCATCCACAAACTTTATGAGTCTCCCTTTTCCATTTAGTTTTTATTCCATGTAGGGGGGAAAAAAGAAAAGAAAAAACATATATGCTGTTCGAACAGCAAATTTATTTTTTTTAATTTTTATTTATTTATTTTACTTTTCAGATCTACTGGAACTGTTTGATATTAATTGAGTAATCCTACCCAAGGAGACCTCCTCACCCCAAACCTAAGCAGTGCCAAGGCTGTTGCTGAGCCTTGGCTAGTCTGACTGGTAGGTTGTGGCTGATCTCAGGTGTTGATGTCTTCTCCTGTCATGAGTAGTGAGACTCAAGGAGGATCTTCTTATTTTACCTGATAAAACCATGATCTAGTTTAGCTTCTGCTTCATTCCTTCTTCTGACCTAGAATGCTGTATGACTTTCTCTTGAGATGGGATTAATATCAATCTATCAGTCAGTAATCATTGATTAATGCCTGGCACTGTGCTAAGCTATTACTTCCAAGATAAAATGCAAACTCCTCCGTTATTTAAATGCCTTCACAACCTGCCTCTTTCCTACCTTTCCAACTTTCTTACACCTTCTACACTATAAGATCTAGGCCCCCTGGCCTCCCAGCTGTTCTTTGCACAGGACATTCCTTCTCCCAAATAATGCCTTTTCACTGGCTGTTTCCCACACCTGGAATGCTATCCTCTTCTCCTGGAGGTTTCCTGGTGTTCTTAAACACTCAGCTAAACCTTATCTCTCTAGGAGGCCTTTCCTTGCCAACCTCACAGCAGGGCTTTCCCTAGGAAATTACTTTCACTATACTCTTTAGAGATCGTGTATGCATCTAGTCATTGCATTTATCTCCACTAATAGAATGTGAATTCTGTGAGAGACTGTGTTTTCCTTTTTTTTTTTTTGGTACTCCTAGCACTTAACAGAATTTGTGGCACACAGTAACACAGTAAACTCTGAATAACTGCTTGTTCACTGACTAATTGACAAAAGAATTTATTCTTCTCCCAACCTCAAGAGCCATTCTAAAAGGAGAAAGTTGTCTAAGAGGAGGAAAGATTCACTATATTGATAATCGTAAGACTTCAATTCCTCAAAGAGTCACTGTGCCAGATCGACATCTTTGCACTCTCCAAGTACTTGTTTGGTTGAGTGACCCAGAAGAAGACTGCATTGGCAAGAAACTCAAACCATCTGGTGGGTTTTTTTCTGCTCCCCATTCACCTGCTTAAATTAAATGGAAATTAGCCAGCTCCCACTTCCTCTAAAGACTTTAGTTTGTCTTAAAACAGAATGTTCAGATAGGACTATTTATGAGTGGTGGGTTCCAGTGGTTTCAACTAAAACCCCTCTGGAGTCTAATGATAAAAAAGAGGATAGTGTATCAGAGGTTGCATTATATGTCATAGGACTGGGGCTTGTGCCCCCTGTTCATTCTATTTCTGTTTTGTTCTGAAATGTTATTTTCCTAGAAGTTTTATCTCTAAGTTTCTTTCCCTGTCTTCTCACTGGATTCAGTGGCTTCTAGCGGAAATGCACAAGCCAGTTGCAGTTAACGTCTGTCTCCTCCCACTCACTCTGGTCATGAGACTAATAAATTCTCCTGCTGTGTCTGTCAAGCCCAGAGATGGAAACTGACAATGTAGATCCTATGTCCTCAACACCAAGTGATCCAGCATGGGATGGTGGTGGAGAGGAAGAATGATTGGGAAAGGAATCCCAGCTGTGTCCTTTTTTCTTCACCTTCATCCTCTGGAGTCACGAGAAGAATGAATAAACTCCAAATAAAGTTTTATTAGCCATTGTAGGAGATCTCAGCTCCCACTGCCTGAAGAATTTGCCTAGATCTTGTCATAGCTGAATGAGGTTCCAGAATTTCTCAAAGTAAAAATCCCTTGAGGTTAAGGGATTTCTCCAACCTACCAAAGATTCAGGGGTGTTTGGCAGAGAAGACTCAGAGCAGAGTTTTCCTAACATAACCATACTCCAAGAGTCACAAAGCTTGGATGTCTCCCCTGACCATCCCTACTTCCTATCTTCTCTCTGCACCTATCACAGCTTTTCTTTTCAAACTGTGTAATATGCTAAATTTCCTATATGAATTAATAAGTAATACATTCAGCCTTCCTGGGCAAACAAGCCACTCAACGGGGACCCTCTTTAATTGGAAGAATTTATTTTGTTGAATGGGAGAGAGACTGTACAAATAGCATTGACATGATTTTGGAAAGCAGAAAGAAAGAAGACTGAACAGTCTTTTAAAATAGGAAGAATCATAGAAACTTATGAAATGATAGGAGTGGCCTGGGTGGGACCTGAGCAGCCATAGGCTAATGATAAGTTGGGTTTGCTGTCCAGACTTGGACCAATGGCTATGACTTCATGTTCCTAGTTCAGTCAGCTCCATTATATTAGAAATGAGGGGAAAGGAGTAGGGCTCTCCAACCAAAGATAAGGGCTTTATAACCACCAAGGGAGTGCTAAGACAATAACAGATCTCCATTTCTACCTCTAAAGCTGGACAGCACCCTGCTCTTGCAAATCAAAAAGAGGTGCTCTGTTAGGCTACAAGCCATTGTTTTACTGTCAAACTTTCCTTTTCCATTTGACCATTTCAGAGGGATTCACACTTGATGCTTGCATTTTATTCAATCCTCCAACATACATTCATTCCTTATAGAGCAATATGATACAGTAAATAGAGTACTGAACTTGCAGTTCAAAAGATTTAGTTCAAATCCTGTCTCTGATGTTTTCTAGCTATGTGACCCTGGACAAGTCATTTAACCCCTCTGAGCCTCAGTTTCCTTATTTGTAATATAGGGTTATTGATAGAACTTTCTGAATTATTGTGAGGAACAAATTGAATGCATGCAAAGTTCTTTGTAAAGTGAAGTGAACAGAACTAAGAACACAATTTACACAATAACAATATTGTAAAGAAAAACAACTTTGAATGACTTAGGAACTCCAGTTTACACAATGAGTAAACAAAAATCCAAAAGACTGATGATGAAACATGCTAGCCACCTCCAGATAGAGAGCTGATGAAACATTCTTTCTTTTCTTTTTTGCTTTCTCTCCTTCTGTCTTTCCCTTTTCCTTCCCTCCTTATCTTCTTTCCTCCCTTCCTCCCTTCCTTCCTCCCCTCCTTTCTTCCTCTTTTCCTCCCTTCCTCCCTCTCTCCCTTACTTCCTCCCTTCCTCCTCCTTCTCGTCTTCCTTTTCTTCCTTCTTCCCTCCTCCCTTCTTCCCTTTCCTTTTCCCTTTCTTCCTCTTTTCTTTCTTCCCTCTTTCCTTCCTTTCTTCCTCCTTCCTTCCCTTCCCCTTTTGTTCCCTCTTTCCTTTCCTCTCTCCTTCCTTTCCACATTTCTTCATTCTTTCCTTCCTTCATTTGTCCCTCCCTCCCTCATTGGATTTGAATATGGAGGAGGGGGGTCTTTGGATCAAATTCTGGTTCTGCTACTTATCAGTTATCACCTTGACCTGTCTCAGCCTCAGTGTTCTCATTTGTAAAATGGAGTTGACACTAGATGATTTCTAATGTCTTTTCTTGCTCCCTAAATCCAGTGCTACTTTGAACCTATAATCCCGTGGTCTATAAGAAACTGTATTATATGATCATCTCTACAGCTATTCATCCTAAGAGTAGTTCAGAATCTACTATAATACTTAATTATTAATTGAGTGATTGGATCTCATTTCAGGTTCCATGAGCCAGATCTACCATTGGATGACTGGAATGGAGAAGAGCTTTATGTCTCCATGGTGCTTTCCATCTCTAGGGTATTTCTCAATCCTTTTTCCAGTTGCATAATAAGTTAACTGTTCAGTTATGCTATTTATGAAAGAAATTACATAAGAAGGAGATACATAGGTCTCACATTCTGGGCATAGGAAAGACAAGGATATTCCTAATAAACTATGAGTAATTGGGAAGTATAAAGTTAGCCTTTGATAATCAGAAAATAATAGAATTCTAGCTCTTTCACACTCTATACCAGGGCTCCTGGGGGCAGCCAAAAGACTTCTGGGAATAGGGGAATCAAACGAGAGAGATAAGAGCTGTGGCTGTCCTTTCCTCCACATCTTAGTAGGAGGTCTAGATGATAAGCTGCAACAAAAAGCAAAAACAAAGTAAATTAAAAAAAAAAACTCTTCACTAAATGGCCAACCTTCTAACCAGAAATTTCTCTAAACTAGCTAGGCTGGTCTTTGGATAATATGCCAATTTCATCACCAGAACTTTATTCAAATTTTGACCTTGATGATACCTGCCAGAGCTTGCAATCATTCCACTAGTACTAGGGTCACTTTCACACCACAATAAGGCATACAAATTAGACTTTATTGGAGGTAGGTGTTTAATGGAAGAAAAATTAGTGTGACATGGTCCATTTTTTACTCTCTATTTGTTTCCCAACCTTCTTTCACAGAATTTCTCCCAGCCCAGTTTTCATTAGCAAAAAAAGATAGGACAGAGCTTCACAGCCTGTAAATCTCTCAGCTTTCCTCCTAATTGGATTTTTTAAATTCATTCAATTGCTAAATAGGAGCAGGCACCATAGGAAGCCTGCTGCAGACCTTCTCTTCTCCCCTTCTTCCCTCCCCATGGTCACAGGATCAAAATAACTATCACAGTTCTAAAGGGGAAATGGACCTTAGAGGCCATGTAGTCCAATCCCCTTATTTGACAGATGAAGAAACAGAGCCCCAGGGAGGTAGTGACTTGTTGTGGTCATATGGGTAGTATCACAGTTGGATTGATCCCAGGTCTTCTAATTTCAGAGGCAGTGAGGAACATCAAGTGAGGCATTTTGTCTACAACATAGAGAATTTGAGGGGATCATGTATATAAGCCTGGAAAGATAGGCTGGAACCAAACTAATGGGGCTTTAAATGCCAAACAGAGAAGTGTAGATTCCTCTCCCCAGCCCTATCTCTGTCTACTTCTCAGATCCAAACAGGCTCTTCAGGGAAGAGGACATCCACTGAGTGTCCATTTAGACCCAGCCCTCCATGTTCAATGCCTAGTAGGTGCTTGTTACCTCCTCCTGTCTGAATGCTGAACCCCTATTCTGCATCCCCAATGCAGATAACAAAGAGCCCTATTCTAGATCCTTGGATCCATCACCATTTTCCCAATAGTAGTTGGCTATTCATACTGCATGGATGAGCCAGGGGTCATCAACTACAGTCCTTCCAGTACTAAGGTAGACCACTGGGCCTTAACATCCACCCTGAAGCTGTCTCCTCATATATGTTTAGTCTCCCTTAATTAGATTGTAAGTTCCTTGAGAACAGGGATTGTTTTGTTTTATTTTGTTTTGTTTTTCTGTTTTCATCTATAGAACTTGACAAAGTACTTTGCACGTAGTAAGCAATTAATAAATGCCTTCCCATTCCATTCCATTCCATATAAGTGATGTAATGACTAGAATACTGTGCTTCAAGTATTTGCAATAATAATATATAGCATTTATATAGCACTTATTATGTGCTAGTCACTATGCTAAGCACTTCATAAATGTTATCTCGTTTGCTCCTCGCAGAAACTCTGGGTGATAGGTGCTATTATTATCCTCATTTTTCACTTGAGGGAACTGAGGCAAGCAGAAGTTAAGTAACTTACCTAGGGTTATATAGCTAGTAAGTGTCTGATTTAGAGTTTGAACTCAGAACTTCCTGACTTCAAGCCCAGTGATCTATCCATTATGCCACCTAGCTGCCTCTAATCAGGGAGAACTGAGTGTTCATATGACTTCAGACACTAACAGTGTGATCCTTGGCAAGAATCTTAACCTCTTTCAGTCTCAATATCTTTATCTGTAAAATGTGGGGGTGGGGGTGGATAGAAGTGAAGCAAAGGACTTTGGGGTTCTTTCCAGTTCTAAATCTATGATTCTATTATCCTTTGATCAATTTCAGTTTTCCTATGAATGACTCAATTGATATGGAAAGTCTGTTGTGAGTTCTAATCCCCCATTTCTGCCACAATGTTAATCTCAGAGAGCAGTTTCAGGTTTTTCATCTTCAAGTCCACAGCAGTCCAGGAGATCATGAAAGTTATGCCTTCATAAATAGAGACTTAAAGTATAATTCAAGATGAAAAGAAAGGAAAGGAAATTGCAAGGTTTGCTTAAATGTTTTCCCCACTTTGAAGTTACCTTAGATTAGTTTGTCAGCTTGATTTATGTACCAACATATGATAACTTATCTCTCTAAGTGTAGAAGACACACCAAAAAGTCGAACATTTTTTTTTCTGGACCTGTGAATTTTATTGGTATTGGGAGTTTCTGGTGAGTAATGAATCAATGAAGATTATCAATAATTCTGCAATTTAGGGAGGTATGTGGCAGCACTAAAAGGCCAAGTGACTTGCCCAGGATGTCCCAGCTCATATTGATTGGAGACAGGATTTGAACCTGTTGCCCTCCCTCTAAGGGCAGTTGTCCGATCTATTGCAAAAAAAAACAAACAAACAAACAAACAAACAAAAACAAAAAAAAACCTCCCTTCTTAAAGACTAAGTAAAATATTGTCATGGCCTCCACGCATGAGTGGAATCAAACTGGTATCTGTCTCTTAGCCCAGTGGAAAACTAAGTAAACCTGAGACTCTTGATTAAGTCAACACATTTACTGAGCACCTATTTTGTCCAGGACAGTGTCTTAGGCCCTGCAGGAACACACAAAAAGACAGGAGAAAATTACAAACCCTTAGGTTTAGAGATGAGAGGATCCTTAGAATTCTTCTACAATACCCTCATTTTATAAATAAGGGAACTGAAGCCTAGAAAAGTAACTTCTCACACAGAGAGAAAATAGCAGAGCTGCAATTCTAACTCTAAATTCTGTATTATCTCTCTGACACCCAAATTATTCCTATATTCCTTCTCATCATAAAATTCATAGAATATGGCCCTAGGGGAATGGACAATTTCTGGCCCCAGGGTGCTGGCTCATGTTCTATGCATGCCCTATGTCTTTGCCCTCAATGAATTCAGTTGTGAGCAAAAGATATCCATAAAAAGTTACATGAGAGAAAATCTAAATTATGACATTAAATCCATTCATTGTGCATTTATTGAGCAAGAAACTAGGACACAACAACATAGTCAACTATAATTTAATGAAAGATGAGTTAGGACGTTATTGTATTAGGGAACAGGAAAAATATTAATGCCTGACACTCCTCCCACTGAGTCACTGATAGCCCTCAGAAGAAGGTGAGGCCTCCATGGGAAGGGGCAGAAAACTGTTATCTTCAGAGTAGACCTAGATTATAGTAAAGACAAGGAGCTATGTGAGAAAGAAGTGAAAAATAGATTTCTAAAGTCATAAAGTGTTACACCTGGTAGGAACCCTTAAAGTCATAAAGCCCACCCCCTTCTTGTTACAGTGGCCCCAGAAGGGAGAAATGTATTCACAACAGAAAAGAATTTGTTTCCAAACAAATAAAGTTCCTTAAGTCACAATTCATAAGTTTTCAATCCCTTTGAATATGTGGACCCCTTTTCAACATCAAAACAAACATGCAAACAAACAAAAATACCTGCCAAATCCCATAGGATCATAGTTATGTTATTAGTATACACTGATAAAGAAAATAAATGATGCAAAAAACCCCACCCATTACAAATATTGTAACACTTTAAAATGAACTTTAAGAAATTAATCACAATATGTACTTGCTATAATAGACCCACGATCTCGAGTAAATGGAACATATGATAACTCATCTATACTACCTCATCCTATGTGACTACAGTCCAAATTTTTTTTCCATTAATCCTCCAGAAGGGATGTACCTAAAGGGCTAGGCACTTCCATCTAGGTGTCTACATATTGAGAGAACATCATTGAAGCACACAAGCTATCTGTTATGTCTCATTCCTCATAATATATACCCAGCCTCCTCCCTTTAGTTTCACACATTTCTTGGATGACACCCCTTTACATCACTTCTTGCATACAATTCAGCATTAGAAAGAAATATGTTAAATCCTATTTTTAAAAGGATTCTCCTACTATGAAACTCTCCATTGCCACCAGGTAATCAACAGTCTTGTTTGTATGGAGGGAAAAAAACAACAACAACAAAAAACAGCATCTACATGCATTTGAAAAGTAGTAAATATATATGTTTATGTGTGCAATATACACATATACATGTAAACTCCATATGTGTACAAAGTGACCTTCCCAAAGTCACCAAGCAAGTATGTGTAGGAAAGATAACTTGAATTCAGCTCTTCCAGACTTAGACTCCATTTCTATCCACTAGAACGTTATTTTCTCTATAGATGCATATAAGCATGATATTATTGATTCAGTCTACAGGATGCATATTTATTTATTATACTGAGTTAAATTTTAGTTTAAAATAGATCTAAATAAAAATTAAAATGTTAGTTTTTTGGCTACCATATGGATGCGTAATTGGAAACCAGATGGTTAAAGAGTTTAGACAGATATATTAGGGAAAGAAGTTTGTTCTTTTTCCTTGCTTTCCTTCAACAATTCTTTTTTGCTAGGTATTTCAGACTTAATCAAACATTAATTAATCACTGCTACTGACTGTTTGCTCAGCAAAATAAATTCACAGTATCTTAGAGCTAGAAGGAACCTTAGGTATAAATTGATTTAACTTCCACATTTTATAGATAATAATAGCTCACAAAGAAATTCTTTCACAACAGGATTAAGAAAGGTTGGGGGAAAGAGAGGGAATTTGAGGACTTGAAGGGAGTTTAGAATTCTAAAAGACTGAGGTAAAAGTCCTTCTGTCATGGGAACAGTGCATGAAAAGGCATGGAGAAAAGAAATGGATTGTCAAACCCTAAGAACTGTGAAAAGCCTAGTTTGTCTAGAACACAGAGAGAACAAAAAGAAGTAATAAAAAATGAGTCTTGAAATGTACCCTGGAGTTAAATTTTTGAAGATCTTAAATGCTAAGCTGTTGGGTTTGGGTGTTATACTAGAGAAGATAAGAAGACATGAAAGATTTTTGAACTGGGAAGATATGTGGTTAGATTTGAGGCTTAGGAAGTTTTTTTTTTTTTTTAACAGCAGATTGGAGGATGAATTGGTAAATGGAGGAACTGGAAGCTGGAAAACAAGTAGGAGACTATAGGAATGACTAGGCAAAAGATGATGAAGGCCTGGAAAAGTAGTGGCCATGTGAGTGGAGAAAGGACAATGGATACAAGAAATGTTTTGGAGATTAAAAACAGTATAACTTGACAACTTATTTGAATATGAAAGAGAGGAACAGGAAATAGTCAGGGAGAGTTCTAAGGTTTTGAATTTAGGTGGATAGGAGAATAATGGTACCGTCAAATGAAATAGAGAAAATGGGAGTGGAGGTAGAAAAGGATTAAGGTAATGAATTTTGTGTAGAAAATGTTACATTTGAGATTCTGCTAGTACATGTGAATGGAGGTATCAACCAACTAATTATCCACATATTGGCCAGAATTGGAGAGAAATATCAGGGTTGGATATATACATTTTCAGCCATATGTATAGATTCAATGACTGGACCCTTGGGAGTAGATGAAATCACAAATGGGAAGAGTGTAGAGAGAAAAGAGAAGAGGGCCCAGTATATAGCATTGAACAAGACTTATGCTCAGGCTACGGAGGATAAGTGATGATTCAGAAAAAAGAGATTATGAAGGAACAGAGGGACAGAAGAACCAGGAGAAAATAGCATCATGTAAACCAAGAGAAGTAAGAATATCCAAGAAAAAGGAGTAGCCAGCAGTGCCAAAAGCTAAAGAGAGGTCAGCTAGGATAAGCAAAGGGCCATCAGATTTAGCAATTAAGAGGTCATTTGGTAACCTGGGAAAGGATGATGGTAGTCAGGTGGGAAGGTCAGAAGTCAGATTATAAGGGGTTGAGAAATGAACAGATGAGGAAGCTTATACCAATTAATGTATTTAAATTTTTTTCTAGGATTTGAGTTGTAAAAAAGTAAAGAACCATAGGACAAAAGTTTGAGGCCATGAAAGGATCAAAATATTTTTTTTCAGTTGGGAAATGTGGGCATATTTGTATACAGCAGTGAAGGAAGGTAGACAAAAAAGACACCACAGTTATCCTTTCCACATCTCAGGAGTTGAGGTGTTGAGATCTGAAAAATCTGCATAAAATATTTTGCCCCTGCCTTTAAACCAGGAAAGTCTGATTTTTTTTCTTTTTCTTGTATGGGGTGTTTCCAGTACCTTATTATAAAATGTGTACTGATATTGCATAATACTATATGTATATTTTGTGTATTTCTGAGTTTCTAAATTTTTTTCTGTGTCATCTGCTGGCCTTCACATGTCATCTGTTGCTTCGGCAAAACTCCCCAAGATTTCCCATTTAATTTCTTATGGTGACCCATGATATATTGAAACCTCTATGGGGAAAGACGTGATGTGGAAGGGATAACTGCAAATATGAGAAACAGAAAGGGAAAGGAGGAGAGAAGGGGATTGAATTGAGAGAAAGGAGAGAGAGAAAGAAAGCAAGAGACAGAAAGAGAAACAGAGACAGAGATACAGAGAAAGTGATACAGAGATACAGAGAAAGTGATACAGAGAGACAGAGACACACAGAGAGAATGTGTGTGTGTGTGTGTGTGTGTGTGTGAGAGAGAGAGAGAGAGAGAGAGAGAGAGAGAGAGAGAGAGAGAGAGAGAGAGAATGATTCAAGGGGTAATCTACTAGAAGAGATAAGAAGATCAGGATTTAAGGACAAAGCAGAAGATTTGGCCTTGGCAAAGAAAAGGGCCACCTCTTCTTCAGAGCCTCGAGACTAGAAGGAAGACTAAAAGAAAATATAGAGGGATTTTGAAGGGTATAGTGGTAAAGAAAGGGGAACTCAGGACTGATGGCCTCAATATGATTAGTAAAGTAGAAGACAAGGTCTTTAGATGAGGAAGGGGGAATATTGGGATATGTAGGAATGAAGGGGGCAGAACTTTAACCAACTGGTAGAAGTTACAGAGATGGAGTTTCCAGTTCAATATAAGGAAATGCTTTCTCATAATTACAACTATTGGAAAGAGAAAGTGCAGCTTCAAGAGATACTGTAGTGAGTTCCCTGTCATCATAGACCTTCAAGTTAAGGATGAATGATCACTTCTTTTAAAATGTTGTAAGGGGGATTCACGTCATGAGTTTGGCAAGAATTATGGGTTCTTATGTCATGGACCCTTCAGGAAGCCTGGTGAAGCCCATGGACCCCTTATCAGAATCATATTTTTAAATGCATAAGTAAAATACATAAAATTATGAAAGAAGCCAATTATATTAAAATACAGTTCTCAAAATGTATATATCAAAAAAGTCAAATGACCCCAGATTAAGAACTCTTGATTTTTCGATAGTTTATGATGTCCCTTTTCACTCTAGGATTCTAAGAATGTATTTCCAGTTCCTTTGTTTTTCTGTAACCTGTTATCTCACACCCTTAACACCATTAGTGCCTCTTAGCTAAACTGGCCATGATTAGCTCCCTTGATCATTAGCAGTGGAGGACTTGATTATCCCTAGTGTTCACTTGGTGCTCCTTCCAGTACATCTTTATTCAATGGCTGGTGGGGGAAGTGGAAGTATCCTGGAAGCCTAACCCCAGGAGTGCCCACCCCAACAACCTCCTGCATGGACATGTTTTAGGGATGCCTGGAATAAAGGCAGTTTGTACCCCTACCTCTGACATATCCCCCTAAAAAAAGGTCTTTTAATTCAACTTCTACCAGACAGCACAACAGCCAAGCTAATTAATGGCCTGTCTGCCCCTTAGCAGTCAGAGTGGTTTAGAGAAATGGAGGAGTTGGCAGTGAATGGGGGAGGATTATGGGCTTCTGGGACTTGACCCTAAAGCTGTCTGTGCTCCAAAGCAAAGGCAAAGACAAGAAAGAATGGCAGAGATTGTGCATTAGGTCAGGCCCCAATCAATAAGGTACAATTTCATAGCTCATTATTCCTTGGCTTATGTGTGCCAGAGCTGAATTGGGGAGGGAGTGGGGCGGAGGTGAGGAGGGAGGGGGTGGAGAATCATATGGAAACAATTAGTGGAACCTTCATTCAAAAAAGCATTAAGGTGCTTGTAGCATCGAAGCTCAAGTGACCCCTATTCGGGGACCATAATTCACCAACACTTAATACCATTTACCCTGCAGATGTGCATTTTATACAGAAATATCAGCTTACTGCTTTGAAAAATTAACCTATTGAAGGCTGTCAAATTCTGAGTGCCCTCATGGGGGTATTATATAGTGTCCATGTAGCTCTGTTTCGCCTTTTTCCCCTGGGAGGATGGATGCCTGGGTTAACTGGAAAGTGAGGTGGCTAATGAGAGTGGTGGAACCAGGAGAGAGGGAGGGATTTAAGCAGCAAGGTTGGGCTCCCTGAAAAGAGAATATCCATTTACTCGGCTCTAAATTGCCACAGATTTGGGGAACAGCAGCCCCTTTCTCCCAATCTCCATTCCAGACCTCCTAGTCAGAAAACACACACACACATACACAAAAAAGAAAACACAGGCTTGTTTAGGAAGGTGAAAGCCCAGGAAGAGGAAAAATAGCCAAAGGTTTGAAAGACATTTTGAATATGATTTAATCTCAGGTTTGGGAGTACGATAGAGTTAGTAGTCACATGGCTAGAAGAAAAAGGTAACGAGATTTTATACTCAAATTCAATTTTCCTGTAGGAATGTAAGTGACCCACTCGAAATTCAGTATAGGTTAACTTCTGGATAGGAAAGGGGGTCTGAGCAACCTGAACCCAGGCAAAGCATGAAGAAGGTGAAAGTCATTTCTCAAGTCTCCCATCTCAATGTCCCTCTCCCTTAACTTGGGACCTACTTCAATTCAGTGACCATTTATCAAACAATTACTATATGCAAGGCACTGTGCTAGGCACTAGAGATATAATGGCAAAAAAAGACATAGCCCTATCCTCATGCTTAAGGAACTCCTATTCTATTGGGAGACCATCAAGTACAGAATGAAGTAAAATAAAAGTCAATTTGAAGAGAGAGGGAACACCAATAACTAGGAGGACGGAAGAAAAATTCACAGAACAGGTGAGTCTTGAAGAAAGATAAGGATTCAGAAAGGCATAAATAAGGATGTTGTACATTCAAGGTAAAAAATAAATTGTCTTGTGCAAAATTGTGCAAAAGCACAGAGGTGGGTGATGGGAATGATGGAATGGGAAAGCTAGGTTTCTATGAAAACATTATGATGGAAAGATTCCAGTTTTCCTGGGAGGGAAGGGAATAAGCATTTATATAGCACCTACTATATACCAAGCACTGTGCTAGGCACTTTACAAATATTATTTCATTTGATCCTCACAACAACTCTGGGAAGCAGGTGCTGTTATCATCTCCATTTTACAGTTGAGGAAACAGGTTAGCTAACTTTCTAGCTCTGTGACCCTGCTTAATCTCTGTTTGCTTTAGTCTCCTCAACTGTAAAATGGAAATGATAGCACCTACCTCACAGGGTTGTGAAGTTCAAATGAGATAATATTGTAAAAAACACTTAGCACCGTGCCTGGTACATAGTAGGTCCTGTGTAAACATTTATTTCTCTTTCCCCTTCCCTACATTAAGTGTCATGCTGAGGAGTTTACAATTTATTTTAGAGGTAATAAGCAATCAATCAGTCAATTCAA